>NW_024884574.1:22779-67775 GCF_019232065.1 Centrocercus urophasianus
ACCCCGCAGATTCTGCCCAGACCCCGCAGATTCTGCCCAGACCCCGCAGATTCTGCCCAGACGGTTACACCAGGCTGTTGGGAAAGTTTCTGTTTATTTGGGCCAAAAGGAGGGACCGTGTGCTGGTGAAGCGGGAGATGCCTCAGAGCCATGATAGGGGGGCAGAGCAGCAGCCTGGAGCTTTGGCACATTAGTCTTGTTCTTTTGGGAAGAAGCATTCATCAGCCATCCTGTGGAGAACAGCCAGGAGAGGTGTGCTGAGTATTTGAGGTGGGAGGCCAGCGGAGCGGGCAGGGCCTTCCTCTGCTCTCTGGGCTTCAGCCATCCCAAGGATGAGTTTCTGGTCTCCCCTTACAACTAAATGTGCGCTGCTGTGCGGGGGAAATGAATGCCAGGGCTGCCCAGTGGGCTGACAGCCAGCATGTTTTGCATGGTGAGACACCAACCCTGATTTGCCAGCTTTACTGGTTCATTTCATTGCAGTCCCTTCGGCAAGATCCAGTCCTGGCCCTTGCCACTGGATGAACTCAGCAGCCATTTCTCCACTGAGCAGGTTTTGATTCAGGTGTTGCTGCCCACCATCGGGCAGCTGTACCTCCACTGCATCCCTGTGCTCCCCACTGCAGGGAAGAATCCATCCTACCTGGATGTGTGCTCCAGCACATCTTCAAACAACTCAGCCCCCAGAGTAATTTGAGGAACTCATGGTGGCCCCGTGTTCGGGTACCAAGGGGGAAATTTTCAGGTGAGGATACACTGCAAATACTGCACTGCACTGCAGCAACTTACCTACACTTCATCAACGCTGCATTCGTCTGTGAAAATAAAGAGAAAGGCTGAGAGCAGGGCTTTGGTCTTGCCAGTCCCATTTAGCACCCACAGCAGGGGGCAGACAATCCAGGAACACCAGCGAGACAGAAGTCACCGCGTGCCAAGCCCCTCATCACCTCCTGGCTGCCCATACCACCAACCAGTCCCTGCCAGCCCACTCAGGCTCCCCGTGAGGACTGAGCCAGCCACGTGGCTCTGAACACAGCACTTGGCCTCACTCACCCTGGCTGGGCAGCATGGTGACCATCTCGTCCGTGTAGCTGCGCTCCCTAGCAAGCTTCCTGAAGGTCGCTGCGACTGCGGGGCTCACCTCACGGCTTCTGCCTGAAGGAAGGAGTTAGCTGCTGGCTGGTGGGACAGGCGATGGATGCCCTGGCACCAGGGTCCCTGGGCAGCCCGGTGTCTCCAGGATCCCACCCCCACCCTTTCTGACCACTCCTTGCAGCTCTTAGCTTCGTTTCACCAAATCACTTACCGAGGCCACGGATACCTGGCACAGTGCAGAAACCCGAGACCCAGCCCCAATATGCTGCTCCTTCCACTTCCCCTTCCACTGCCTTGATCCATCAAACTAGAACGGTGGGCAGTTGCAGCACAAGTGTCTCCATGTCCCATCCTCCCCTTGCCCCTCACACCCACAGCCCCAGCTTGGCTACGCACTGTAGAGCCTCATCATGTGCAAAGTCCTCCCATCCTTCACTCTAGTTGCAAAGATTACTGCATAGCTCTTGTAGTCCGTGTCCAGCACTTCCACCGTTTTCTTGGCTTCCTCTGAAAAAGGACATGGAGCAAAGTGAAAAATTTGCTACATGCCCCTGAGAGCTCCCATGCTGCAAAAGGACTATAAGAGTGTGAATGCCCATCCATTGATCCACCCTGCCCGTATTTCTACTGCATCCCTTCTCCTGCCTTTCCCTCTTGATAAGGCTCCTCCAGAAGCCTGGAGAGCCCACAGATCATGGCGCGGATCAGCAGAGTGACTGGGACCTTGAGTGCAGGAGGGTCTGGGGGTGGCTGCTGTGGGCAGCAGAGCATCCTGGCCAATCTGGGAATAGCACTTGGGTGGGGATGGGGGAAAGCACTGCTGTTTTGTCCTGTTGCAAAATGACTCTGCTTCACCCACAGTTAGGCTCATGTGGTATGAGGCTGTCCTCCTGCAAGCAGCTTCCTAGAAGGAGCCACTGCTGGTGGGCCATGGCCCCAGCATGGAGTGGTGTTGAGCAGGTGGTTGGGACCAGTGCTGGGGGATGTCCCTGGTCCCAGGGACAACTGGTGTGCCTCTGGCTCTGCCCATAACTCTGTCCCCACTCACCTGAGTAGTAGACTTCACCGCTGTCACTGGTCTTCTTGAAGGTAGTCTCCCATTTTCTGCACCCCGTTGGCCTGCAAGGCAAGGAACACATTCTCAAGGTGTGCTCAGAGTCACCTGGTTTTGGCCCTGCTGGGTGAGGTTCCCTCCCCAGGACACAAGCTTTGGAGTCGGGGTCTCACATCCAACACAGGAGGTGCTGATAGAGGATGGTGTGTCCAGGGGAGAGCCGCCACTCGTGCAGCGATGGCTGCCAGAGCAGGACAGGGAGAACAGAACCTGGCACTTATACTGAGGGGACCTTTGGCTGCTGACAGCTGGTGCCCCAATTCAGTCTCCCACCAGGTTTGTGGGTGTACTGGGTAGGGGCACCTGGATGGGCACCCGCTGACCAAAGCCAAGGGAGAGAAGCACCTGGCACTTACTTGGGGACAGCATAGGAGACCTCCAGCTCGTCCTCTCTTGGGAAAGAGATTCTGACCATTGCCATCTTCATGTTGCCTTTCTCACGCAGGAAGAACTCGGTGTTGGAGGCCAGAGCAACAACGTACCATTTCCCTGCAATCTGGCGGTGGGAATGGGCTGTGAGCCTGGCAGGACATCACCTGCATCCCATACAGACACCCAAACCCCTGCTGCATCAGTGTGCTGAGCCGGGCGTGCAGCGCTTCCAGCGTTAGCCGTGGTGTCCAGCTGTCCCCAGCCACCCAAAGGTCCTCCCACCCCCATCCTAGTGAGCAGAGCCCACAGTCCCTTCCCCGGCGTCCCGCAGGTCACCTCGCTCCTGTCCGGCACTGCGGCTGCAGCCCCCGCGCGCAGCAAGCAGAGCAGGGCCAGCGCCAGGCTCAGGGCCAGCGTCATCTTCATGTCCCGCAGCCTCCGGCGTCACCGCAGGACGAGGAGCGCTGGGTGCTGTCGGCTTTATAGGGCTGCGCTCAGCCCCCCCGCCTGCGTGCTGCGCCGCACGGAGAGCGCTGCTATTGTTGGCGTGGGGCGAGGTGCTGCTGTGGGAGCTGAAACCGTCCCAGGGTAAACAGAGGCTTACGGAAAGAGGAAAGTGTTGCAAGCCCCGAGGAGGGGTCTGAGCGGTGGGGTTGCAGGACTGCTATTGCACCACAGCTGAAAATGAAGAGTTTCTTGTTTTCTTGAAGCCTCTTGTGAAAGAACAAAAGTACTTCTTGTTCCCCGGCTGAGAACTGCCGGGAGAAGCGGGGAGGTCGTTCCCGGCACAGCGTCCATGGGCAGCCCCGGCACAGCTGTGACTGGCACCCGCCCCGAGGCCGCTCCCATCGGCAACCCCACGCCTGGATGGCAGCGCAGCGTCCTGCTGATACGCGTGCCTTCCTGGCCAGGGTGTGCTGTCCCTCTACCCTGGCTCTTAGGGGCTACAGGGTTCCAAAGGGCTCGTGTTGCATCCTCACAAACACACCCATGTGTGTGCTGAGGGACCCCCCTTTCTCGGCCATCACTTGTTGGGGAATACAGACGGGATGGGGGCACAGCCCCACTTCCCCCACGGCTCTTTGCCAGCAGGCATGTAGGGTGGTGGGTGGCAGGTGGATGTGGGGGCCCTGATTAGACATGAGGCAGCCCTTTGCCCAGGTGTGTAGGGAGCTGGGTGTCCTAGGGGCTGCCTGCTTCCATTCTGCCCAGCTGGGCTCCCCGCGCAGGGTGGGCTCTGCAAACCGCACAGTAAAGGAGCCCCCAGACTGCCCTGTGGTTTTGGAGGGATGGGTTTGGTGCAGGGCTGCGGTCAGCATCCCCAGCTCTGACAACAAAAGCACTGAGCTCAGGGGCAGCTTCTGCATCTGTTTATTTCAAGCAGAGAAGTGTGCTCCCAGGATGGAGCAGCAGGGCTGGGAAGGGGCAGCACGGAGTGGCCACTGAGCCAGGTCCTAAGGACGCACAGCCCTGTGTCAGCCCCTCAGCTGCAAGGAGGCAGGATGGATGGACAGATGGACGTGGGGTCAGCAGGCACTTGGAGGGGCTGTGCATCCTCAGCCTGTGCTCACTTGAGAGTCTTGGTGCACCTATCTGTTCAGTGTGAGAAGAGGGATGAGCCCCTCACTGCGAGTGCTGAGTCCCAGCAGAGCGCCCCCACACAGAGGGGACATGAATGCCACCTCCCTTCTGGCACTCACCCGAGTGCGGCAGCACGACCAGCATGTCCTCAGTCAGGCCCACGGAGTGGAAGAGCTTCTTGAACTTCTGCAGGAGCTGTGGGCTCACGTCCTGATTCCTTGCTGCAAGTGGAGACCAAAGCGGGAGCTGTGAGTGAGGGGTCCTACAGCCAGCACTGCACCTGGGGGTGGTCCCACAGTGGGACCCCTGGGATGGGCAAAGCAGTAGGGGACGGGGTGTGGGACGGCCACCAGGTACCTCTGTGGCCACACCCTGGGGGCTGTGCACCCCATACAGCCCCAGCAGCCATGGGGGTCTGCAGCTTGAGTGGCACATGCTGCAGGTGGGGATTTAGTTCAAAACGGTGCAAAATGGGGTCAGTGGTAACTGGGGATATCGCCAATGTCATGTTTTGTTCACTCCAAAAGGGACTCTGGGCACGGGAAGGTGCTGGCATGCTGGGTGCTGGCACAGTGGCCTTGGGTGGCAATGGAGGTCCCAGCCCTGCCCCCCCCCCCGCAGGATGGGCACCCACTGTAGAGCTGCAGCATGGTGCTGGGCTCCTGGCTGTCTTTCTTCTGAGTGTACACGACGGCGTAGTGCTCGTAGTCTGTGTCCATCACGCGCAGATCCCTCTTCTCTCCATTTTCTAAAAGACCCCAGAGAGCACCCAGTCAGGCCGTGGCTGCAATGTGCCCAGCGGGGTCTGAGAAGGGAGGTGCTGCGCAGAGCCGGCAGCTGTGTGCAGCCGCGGGTGGAGGCAGAGGAGCCGACTCACCTCCTTCTGCCCCTGGGCGCAGCAGGACAGGCGCTGCCCACCCTGCATTTCAGGGCCCCTGCCCACACATACCTGTGCCAATGTAGTGCCCTGCCTGCCCACCGTGCTGGAACAGCATCAGAATCTTTTTGCATTCTTCTGGCCTGGAAGGGGAAAAATGAAACAGCAAAAGAGGCTTGGAGCCAGAGGGCGGCACGCCAGGCGGCAGGACATGTGGGGCCGTGCAGCCCACAGCTTGGGCAGTGCCCAGCCCAGGAGGTACCACTGCAATGGGACTCACAGCGGGAGGACCATCTCCATGGCCATGTGTCCCTCTGGCGTGAAGCTGATTGTGGTGACAGATGATGTCATCTTGTCCTTCATGCTCAGGAACACAGGGCAGTTGGAAACAGCAGCCATGATGTGCCACATCCCTGCAAACTGCAGCGAGCCATCACTGCCAGGGTTTGGGGAAGATCTGGGGAGCTACCACCCGCCACGGGGACCTATACCCACTGTGGGTCCTGTCAGCCAGTGGTGGAAGACCTGCCACCCCAAGGTAGCGACCTGCCACCCACCACTGGGTCCTGCCACTCACCTGGGGGACCTGTAGCCACCATGGGGCCCATTCAGCTTGTGGAAGGGGACTTGTCAGCTGCTATAGGGACTTTCCACCCCCTCACAGGGACTTGTCGTACTGTAGGGACCTGCCACCTGCCCTGGGGGACCTGCCACCCCATGGCAGGCACCTGTCACACTGTCACCCCACTGCAGGAACCTGCCATCTCCAATGGGGACCTGCCTTTCTGCACAGGGACCTGTCACATGCCATGGGGACCTGCTGTTCTCTGCGGGGACCTGCCTCCTGCTGTAGGGACCAGCCAAACCTAGCATGGGGACCTGCCACCTCCCTGCACACAGAGCGCTCCTGCCTTGTGCCGCAGGGGTGAGCATGGCATTCTGCCCACGTTCCCTGGGGCAGCTCCGCGTTCCCTGGGCCACCATAGCCCCAGGGTGTTGTATTCCCACAGCACAGCAGTCCAGCACTGGTCTGGTTGTGCGTCGGTACCCACAGTCTCACAGCAGAGGCTCTGGAGAAGACTCAGAGCTGAGATCAGGGGGTACCTGGGGATGCAGCTCTGCCACCCTGCCCAGCCCAGGCAGGCTGGCACCCTATGCCATTACCTTCTTGGTGTCGAAGTCCAGCTGCACAGGGACCTCAGCCCCTGCCCGCAGCAGGCAGAGCAGGGTCAGCACCAGGCTCGGCAGCACCGCTGTCATCCTCGCTTTGGGGTCTGGATGCTGTCTGGATGCTGCAGGAGAGGCTGCGCGGTGCTGCCTTTTCCTGCACCTACCTTTATAGCCCCCACTGCTGGCAGCACCCCCCACCCACCCCACTTTATGCAACAGGTTACACAAGAGCAGTGATAAGTTGTCCCCGTGTTAGATGACAACTTTGGCCCCTTCCCAGTCTAATTGCTCTGTCCCAAATGAATGTGGCATTGTGTCAGACCCAGCACAGAGCATGTTGGGGACTGGCACCATCTGTGCCAAAGTGGGTCCAGGGAAGGGGCCGTGGGTGTAGAGGTGTCCCCTGGCTTCCCTCCCAGGATCCGGCTGTGTCAGGATGGGGAGAGCAGTGGGATGGGGCTTAAGTCTGGGGTCAGTTTGCAGCCTGCTGCCAGTGGGTGCAGACCCAGCTCCAGGGCAGGACTGGGGCACGGCCCGGGGAGCACTGGAGCAGCTGGGACTGAGCATCCATCTGGTTTGTGTCCATCCTCTTGCTGTGGTTTTGGAGATCCCCTCTGTGATCGCTCATTACCACATGCCCACACAGCCAGCCTATTCTCCAGAGGGGAAATTGAGGCAGGGAGGCTGGCGTGGCCAATGTGGCAGACGGGATCTGATCCCCATAGCTGGTCTCAGCCCTTCTCAGCCCTGGCACCCCTTTGTCCCAGATGAGGCAGGTTTCGTGACCAGGCAGCACCATGTGTGTGCATACAGGGTACAAACCCATCACCTTCCCTGCACTGCAGTGCCTTCCAACCTCAACTGAGCAGGACCCCAAGAACGCCCACTGGGCCCCACTCCACAACAACCCAACAGACACGAGCAGGGGAACAGTGGTTTATATGGGCTTTAATAAGGACAGGGGCAGATATGCGGGGTGCAAAGCCAGGAAGCAAAGGTAGATTATGGCACTGGGTCAGGATGGAGCGGTTGTCGGCTCATGGCACTCTTGGAGCTCCATCCAGCAGCAGCCTGCATGGGAGAGAGGAGAAATGAGCACTGCTGAGCTGGTGGGGGTTGGCGTGGGGTGGCAGTACCTCTGCCAGCCCCACACCCCCCATGCAGGGCCACCCCAAAGGGAGATGAGTGATGCCCCAGTGAGAGCTGAGCAGCTCCAAAGGCTGACTGCACCAGGGCTCTGCAGGGTGGAGGCAATGCTGGGAAGCCCCAGCCGCCATCGGGGGCGGGACTCACCTAGGCAGCATCTGCCATGCACTTGTCTGCAGAAAGAAGAAAAGCAGAGATCATCTTCTGGTGGTTAGGGGCACTGCTGCCCCGGGATCTGGTACAACCCTCCAAGCACCTCCACCTCCTCCCTCCATCCCTATGGGCTGAGCGTGGCCAGAAGCCACTGTGACCTGCCCACCCGTACCTGTCTTTGGCAGGATGAGGATCTCCTCGTCCTTCAGGCCCTGCTCCCGGGAGAACTGCATGAACCTTTCCAGGCGCTGGGGTGCAAGCTCCTTGGTGCGGCCTGCGGTGAGAGCAGGGTGAGGGCAGCCCCAGGGAGCCAGGGGAGGGGACCCAGCGCGGGGGTGCCGTCCCATCACCCGCCCTGCAGGACAGATCCCCTCTGAGGAAAGCCCAGGGGTCTCAGCAGCGGCGTGGGGACGTACTGTAGAGCAGCACCATGTTGGAGGAGCCGGTGCTCTTGGAGATCTGGGTGGCCACCAGGGCGTACTCGTCATAGTTGGTCTCCACCACACGAATGTCGTGGTTGCTGCCCCAGCCTGTGGGAATGGAGAGAGCACCATTCAGCCCCAGCGCTGAGCCCGGGCCCCCCACCTCCAAGGGCCACATTGCTGCAGGGTTGAGACGAGGGCCCAGAGGCTCACGTGGGCTGGTGTAGCTGAACCGCCCGGGCTGCTCCGTCCGGATATAGAGGCTGTTCCTCTTCTCGCACTGATCACCCCTGGGGAGCAGCACAGGGCCGTCAGAAGGAACACGGGGGGGGGGGGAAGGGTGGAGCTCAGCACCCCCAGCGCCCACCCAGCAGCCCCCAGCGCTGCACTATGCCCCCCCAGCTCCCCGCCACCCGTACTTGGGATAGGTGGAGGTGACCTCCATGTTGCCATCTGCAGTGACAGTGATGTCTGTGGTACACATCTTCATGAGGTGCTTCTTGTCCTTGAACCAGTTGGAGTTGGAGGCCAGGCCGATGCTGTACCATCTCCCTGCGAGCTGTACACAAACTCTGCTCAGCGTGGGCAGGAGGGCTGTGCCATGCTGCAGCCCTCACGGCTGGCAGAGCCGTGGCTAACTGAGCATATTGCTGCCCTCCCCATCCTCCCATCCAGGCAGGGCCACCCAGGACAGGGCCAAGCAGAGCAGAAGTGCCATTTGCATCCATTCACAGCACAAGGAATGGGCCAGGACTCTGAGACAAACAGCGGCCAAGACCACAGACCAGCCCAGGCTGGGGTCAGCATGGATCTGCGCCCTTCCCCATCACCTCTTTGGGGCAGCTGTGCCACCCAGACTCTCCCAGGGGCTCCTTGTAGGACCCAGCAGCACAGCCCGTGCCCCCGCTTGGTGGGACTCCAGTGCTGGGCTGAGGATGCAACGGGTGCCCCCTTCTCCTTGTTCCCATAGCAGTAGGGCCCCCAGCCCACCAGTACCCCCCTCGCTGCACATCTTTGGGGAGAGGAGCATCCCACACACCCCGGCCCCATGCAGCAAGGCTGGCTGGGCTGGATCACCTTGTCCTGCTGGAAGTCAGCTTGCACAGGAATGCTGTTCTGCGCGTGCAGAGCCCCAAGCAGGGCCAGCCCCAGGATGCTGAGCAGCGTGGCTTGCATGTCCGCAGCTGAGCAGAGCTGAGCCGAGTGGAAGCTGCAGGCAGTGCTGGACGCAGCACTGAGCCCCTATTTATGGACAGGCAGCGCAGCCGCCCCAGGGGGCTGGTGAGGAGGGCGGGCCAGCCCTGTCTCCCCCCCGTGCCGTTATGCAAGCAGGAGCAGGGGCAAGAGCTGAATCCAAAGGGCAGGCTGGGAACCTGTGAATTTTTCCTTCCTGTTGATATTACATGTTTGCCTCGGGGTGCCAAACTGCTCTGCAGCACAAACACAGCTGGCGGCCAGTTCACTGGCTATCCTTGCCCCAGGGCTGCACAGCACAGGGTGTGGGGGAAGAGGGGCTGCCGTGGGCAGAGCATGGGGACGCCAGGTTCAGGTTTTGCTGCCTGCCCCTGCCTTGCAGAAAAACATCGTTCAGACCCGGAGAGGGGACTCAGCACAGCACAAGTGCCTGCCAGGTCCTGATCTGATCCATGGGATCTGTGGGTACCTTTGGGTACACCCATGGGAACCCCCTGCCTTGTGCTGACCCCAATCCCTGCACAGCTCCCGGACAACAGCATGCAGTCAGACAGAGCCCCTGTCTCACCCCGCACCCTTCTCCAGGAGCAGCTGTCCCTGTTGGATTGGGGCTGCAGCAGGGCAAGGGCTGGGGGTGATCACTGCTGTTACTGGTGGCCCTGTGGAGCTGGGCAGGACTGCACGGAACAGAGCACAGGCAGGTCGTGCTGCCCTGGGCTGTGGCTCTGGCAAGTGCCCACTGCCAGCCTGCGGCTCTCTGTGCAGCACAGCCCTTCCAAGGCTCTTTACATAAGGAGCATGTTTTCATAGCAGCTGTTTTTTTCCTCTCGGCAGCCCACCCTGCCTGGCCGCCTGAGTACATTCCCTTCTCCACATCCAGCTGCGAGCCAAGCCTGTGCAGCACAGCATGTGCCGGGGGCTGGGCTGGCCCTGCTGCTGCGGATTTATTAAAACAAAACAAAAGCTGAGCTGGGCAGGATCGAGCATCATGAGAGCACCCTGGGCCCCCACATGCCACTTTCAGCCCTGGGCTGAGCCCACCCTTGGTTGGTGTGGGTGCACTCCATGGGCCCCTCGGGGTGCGGGATGCTGGGGAAAGCTCTCTCCATTGGGAAATGGAGGCGTGCAGCACCCCGTGTGCCTGGCAGAGACACTGAGGAGCGCACAGGGTCCCAGCGGGTTGATGCCAGGTGGCTGCAGGCCAGGCTGGAAGAGCCCACGGCTCCCATCGCCACACCATGCTTCCACCAGGATACTGCCGCTTCTGGGGAGCAGCTCCATGCTGGGTGAAGCAAGCTGTACAGGGTGGCTCTGGCCCATGGCGCCCTGACTCCAAGGCAATGTGCTCAGCAGGTGGCCTGGCAGCTCTGTGAGCGTGGCCAGACATGGCTGCCCCAGATGTGGGCAGCAGGACAGCGGCTGGCTTAGGACGGGTCACGTGGCGGATCCTTACATAAGGCCCTGATAAACAACACGTGTTACCAGTTTCCGCTAAGATTGCAAAACGTCAGTGCTGGGGGCAGAGGGCTGCTCACACCCCAGGGGCTGCAGACCAGCCTGCTGTGGGGCAACTGTGGGGAAGGGGCTTTCCAGCCTGCTGCTGCCTCAGCAGAAACTGCTCGGGGCTCCTCTCAGGGTGTTGCCCCTTCCTCTCCAACTCCAGCCTGCATTGGGAGGTTGGAACCAAAGCAGCCCTGCCAGGTTGGATGTGTATCAGGCTGCTGGGAGCCCTGAGCCCCTAGGGGTAACCCTGCAGTCCGTGCAGAGGACTCCAGGCATGTCCTCTGCCTGGCTGTCAGCTGGGTGCTCTCAGGGGTATGGCCCAGGTGGCAACAGCCTCTTGGAGACCATGGTCCACAGGGCCCAGGCAGGGTCACAGCTGCTTTACCAGCCCTGAAGACAGAAAGCAGGAGAGCTACAAGGCTGCATTTTCCTCTCCTGAGGTCCCTAGGGGAAGAGCTGACCCAATGCAGGCTCCCAGGGCCCCCAAGCCCACCAGTCCAAAGGCACCAAGTGAGCTGTGAGCTCCCCATGCCATGCTTCCGCAGGCTGCCAGGCACTCTGCCTTGCCTAGACACAGAGCTTTTTTTGTGTTTATTGGGGTGTTGCCGGTTGCTGAAGGGCATGGGGCAAAGGGCATGAAGCCGTCGGGTGACACAGCCAGGCTGGAGGAACAGGGGAGCCCAGGGTGTGCTCCCAGCACTGCAGAGCAGCAGCAGGCTCTGGTCAAGCCCCAGCTCATCCTTATGTGGTTGTGTCCACAGGCAGCTGCATGAGGTGAGAGATCAGCGCTGGGCACATCCTGGAAACACTGCTTCCATCTACAGCTCTGTTTCTGGAAGGGAAGGAGAGGTGCTGAGGAGTTGGGGCAGAGCCCAGTGCCAGGGTTGGGACTCACCTCTGCCTCCCCAGGCACCAATGACAAACGGTGGAGTCACCTTTGAGAACAGCCATGTTGTCTCCATCCCAGACGCCCCACCCCAGACCCTCATCCCGGTACAGACACCGCTAAGCCCAGCCGGACCCACACAGGGGCCAAACAGGGCCTTCCTCTGCCAACGCGAGGCTGCGCTGGGTGATGCTCTGCCATCTCCCAGCCCCACACCAGGGCACCGAGGGACTCCTGCCCCGTGCTGTGGCAGCACTGCAAGGCAGGGTCGCGGCAGCGTGGAGCCGTGCTCACCGTCAAGGATGTGGAAATCATCTGCAGAGTCGCAGAACCCTGTGACAGAGAGAGCCTGGGACGGTCAGCTGCCCTGTGCGGGGGTTCCCAAACCCACGTGGATGTCCCCCTCCCCTCCGCCCTGCTGGTACCAGACCCCAACCAGCGCTAGCCCCCTTCAGCTGCCCCCGCTCCCGGCAGCTGCGTGGCACCCACCGTACGTGGGGAAGTAGTAGCTCACATCCTCACTCAGGCCCACGGCCCTGGCGCGCTGCTCAAACCTGTCCACTATGGAGTCGCTGAGCTGGCTGCTGCGGCCTGCGGGGAAACCCACCATCACAGCCCTGCTGCCGGCCCCGCGCCCCGTAGCAGGCCTGGTGTGGGGCACGGCGTGGGGCACAGGCATCCACTGCCCTATGCCAACCCACCATAGAGCTTGACAGAGAGGCCTTGGCTGTCCTGGTAGTAGATGATGGCATAGCTGCGGGGGTCCGCCTCTCCCACCACCACCTCCATCTTGCTGTCGTAGCCACGGCCTGTGGGGAACACTGGGGCAGGTGTGGCCCAACTGGGCACCATCCCGGGGCCTCGCGTCACCACCAGAGGGCACGAGGGGTGTGATGGGCACCAAGGGCACACATCTCCATGGCCTTGCCGATGGCGGCACTCGGCACAGGGACACAATTGGACGGCAGAGGTGGCACAGTGGGAAGCACTGGGGGAAACCACTCGCGCCAAAGCCCCGTGGGAGCAGGAGGGGCCACTCCATGGCGCCCACCCAGCCCTGTGCTCACCTCTCACGGAAAAGCGCCCGTGGGCTCCTGCAGGGACGTAACGCTGCCTGATCTCCCAGCACTGCCCATCTCTGTGCAGGGAGAGAAGCACAGTGCAGGGTAGGCTGCACTTGGCCCCCAGCTTTGCCCTTCCAGCTTCTACATGGGATGTGTTTTCTCAGGAGGTTTTCTCCACTGGGCACCAATGTAAGGGAAGCCCAGTAACTGCTGAGCACCACGTGTCAGCCACCCCTATCCCTCCTTGCAGCTCCTACCCCTGACACCCCACACAGCTGTGTCACCCACGGCCACCCACAGACAGCCAGACATCAGCTGTGCTGCTGCTGTGGGAGCCCTTGGGAAGCGATCCCTGAGCAAGCAGCCGTGGAGCAGCCACACACCTGCTTCGTGCCCCAGACTCCCCAGGCTGCCTGTCCCATATCCCACCTGGGCACCCTAACTCCACCCTGTG
This sequence comes from Centrocercus urophasianus, assembly GCF_019232065.1. Classification (NCBI taxonomy): domain Eukaryota; kingdom Metazoa; phylum Chordata; class Aves; order Galliformes; family Phasianidae; genus Centrocercus; species Centrocercus urophasianus. The sequence goes on from NW_024884574.1 coordinate 35,811, forward strand.
ATGGCAGCCCTGTGGCTTGCAGGGTGTCAGGTTCACCACAATCAAGACTGCTAGTACAAAACATCCCAGAGATCCCCTTGCACTGCTCCAGGGCAGCTCTTCCCCCTTGCAGCCCTTGCAGCCAGGTGCTGGCCCTACTCCAGCCCATCTGCAGCATCCCATCCCATCAGCAGCCAGCATCACTCACAGCTTCCTGAAGGTGCTGATGGCCAGGCTCTGCCCATCCAGGACAGCCACTGTCATTGCTGTGGCCTCCAGTCGGTGGCTGTTCTCTGCCAGGTAGCTGCAGCGGGATGCCATGCCGACCAGGAACCACCTCCCCACCAGCTGCACAGCGCCAGGTGGGCACTGGTCATCGAGGCCCGGGCCCTGGGGTTACCCCTGCCCAAGGTTGCTGCCACTTCGTTGTGCTGAGCACCCACTCCCACATTTCGTGCTCTCCCCGCTTGCTCGGCACTGTTGCCTGCAGCCTGGCCCCGTGCTTGGAGTGCTGCTCACTGTGGACCCTCATTCAGGAGCAGCAGCACAATGGGGTGCCCAGGATGTCGCCCCACAACACACACTCATGCAGCACTGAGTATGTGGCAGACAAGCATCCCACAGACTGCTCCCACCCCATAGCTCCGGTTGGGACCCTGCAGCCCAGCCCCATGCTCCCCATGAGCCCCCAGACCCCCATGGGGCATCTCCACAAGCACCCGGAGGCCTGACGGCAGTGCCCGGAGCAGAGCTGTGTGGGCAGCAGGCCGCGACATGCTGCGGGGCCAGGCGTGGGCTGGGGGTGTGCTATGGGGCCGGATCGGAAAGGGGAGCAGCAGGGGCCACACCGCAGCCCCGGCGCTGCTCCCAGTGCCCCTACCCGCGGGGGACGCCTGGCCTCACCTCACCGAGGCCGAGGTTCCCCTCGGTCACCACTTTCTCAAGAGGGCTGCGGGGAGGGGGCGGCCGCTGTCCCCGTCCCTGCAGCGCGGCGAGGAGCAGGGAAAGGAGCAGGAGGGAGCGCGGGGCGGCCATGGCGCAGCGGAGCCCCGTGCCGGGAAGCGGCACGGCCGGGCACAGCCGGGCGGGCACGGGGTCACGGCACACGGGGTCAGGGGCACAGAGCCGGGGGCCGGGCTGGGGCTGCGCGGGCCTCCACTGAGAGCAGCCGGGGCGGGGTGGTGGCGGTGGGGGCTCTCAGGGCCCCGCGGCGCTGCAGGCAGCTATGACAGCACCACGCCCGCCGGCCGCGAGCTCACTGCCTGGGAGACCCGGAGCCACGAAGCGGCGGGCGGAGCCCGAACACCGGGGGCGCGGTCCGACCGCACGGGGCGGGGAGACCGAGAGCGATGGCGCTGCTCGCTGTGTCCGGAGCGGCAATCGTCGCCGCGGGCGGAAAGGCAAAACCACCGAGAGGGCGGCCTAGAGCGGCCCGTGGAGCCGGAGCGGAAGTGCGGGGCGGGGAGGCCGGAAGTGTGGGGCAGGGAGGCGGGCGCAGGGCGAGCGCCGTCTCCGGGCCGGGCCCGAGCTGAGCGCCGCTCGCTCGCGGTGCGGCGGCAGGATGACACGATGGCCGCGGGCGGCCCCCTGCTCCCAGACAGCGTGCTCTTCGAGATCTTCCTGTACCTGGACCACGTCGACGTGCTCGCGGTGGGCCTCGTGTGCCGGCAGTGGCGCGCCGTGGCCCGCGACGAGTTCCTGTGGAAGGAGCTCTTCTACCGCTACTACCGCGTGTCCCGGGACGTGCCCCGGCACCCAGGTGCGCCGCTCGGGGCTCCGCGGGCGGGCGGGCGCGGCCGGGCCGTGATGTGCCCGAAAGGGGCTCGGGAGTCGCCCCGCGCCCTGCGGAGGGCCGTCAGAAGGCCCGGGCGCTTCGGCCCTCCCTGCCGGCCCTGCGGTGAGTCACGGCGTGCCGTGGTGATCGCTGCTGGCTTTTCCTGATCGCGGCCTTCCGGCTCCGCTCCGGGCTCCGTCCCTTTCTCATCTGCCCTAGGAAGGGCTGCGGGCGCGCGTTAGTTGCTCAGACTATTTCCATAAGGTGTGGGCAGCGGCTGCAGCCTGACCGAGAGAGGAGAGCCTTGCAATGGATGAATGTGCAGCAGCCTAATTGTACAGAGGGCAAATGCTAACGCGGCGCCTGACCCACTTTGCTGGGGCATGTCAGACTTGATCTTAGCACCTGCAATAGGGAAATGACCCATTAACAGCGTTGGCTGGCTGTCCTGCACGGCCCTCCCTGAGGAGAGTTGTCAGCAGCCTCTGTGAGGGCAGCCCGTGGTGCACTGCTGCTCTCTTGCTGAGGAATGGGCATGCAAATCCTTGTCTATAGGGGTAACCCAGTGCTGTGCCCTGAGCCTTTCTGGGAACAGGGCCCCTTGTCACCAGGGGTGTCTCTGAGAGGCAGAAATGCGGTGGCCCAGGAGGGCTGTGCTCAGTTCTGTCCCCAGGTTGTGCGCAGTGCTCCCAGCATCGGCTGTGGCACAGAACTGAGTTCCTGCTCGCTAGCTGTGATCTGTGATGGCTACAGGAGGATGGGAAGAAGCAAGGAGAATCAAGCAGTGGGAAACCCTCTGCAGCAGGAAACATTAGCACAAGGGCTTCGAGAAAGGAGATGTGGATGTGACAGCGCAGGCTGCTTGGTTTCACTTGCACAGTCTGTAGAGCTCCTTTAGATTAAAGATGCTATCATTGAGTTTTATTTGAGACACATTGGGCAGGCTCGGTCACTTCATGTCTCCTGAATGTAAGCTGGCATGTAAGCTGGCAGCCCTGTTCTTCAGACCGTGGGGATGCCAGGGTAGCTCAGTAACAGATGTGGCTCTTCCCGGGCTGCAGGGATCGTCCCCCTTGGTGATGGCAGGTGGGCCTTCCTGGGAGCTGGGGAGTGCCCTAAACAGCACTGTCTGAGCATTCAGGGAGCTGTAAGGGGAAGCATTGGGAGTGTTTGGCAGATGGAAACCAAGGACTTGGAGGGGGGGTGCCAAAGCAGTCTGCCCACTGAGCAATGCTGGGATTCCCTGGCAGCAAGCTGTGCCCTGCCCTGGGGGAGGGTGCCTCCCAGGCTACAGTGAGTTCCAGAAAACTTCTGTCCTGCTCAGTGTAACTAGGAAAGTTGGCCGTTATCCATACAGATGTCTGATCCTCTTTACTTTCTTGGGACTTGCTGCCACAACTCTATAGGCACTTTGTTAGAAATCCTTTTTATTTATCTCTTTACTTGGCAGTCGGTGTAACCTTCTCACAGTGTGCTCCAGGCTTTCTTCCTTGCAGGGAGCCTTGTTTGCCTTGATGCCTTGCATCCAGCTCCAGCTCTTCTCTTCAGTTTCCCCTCTTTCTTGACTGATGCAGGTGCTTTGTCCTGATCTCAGTACCACTCTGGAACCTTCTTAGTTCTGTGTCAGACAAGACAGAGTGGAGCCCAGTACCCCGAGGAGCAGCTTCTCTTTCATTACGAGGCAGATGTGCTTGCAGTGTGCTGGAGCACGTCTGCAGTTCTGACTTCTGGTTTGTCGTGAGCAAAGTTTTTGTTAGAGAGCTAATAGCTGTTAGGTGTTTCTTATCGTGGCTGCAGTGCCTTAGAAAGTAGTGATGTGGTGAGAAGTTGTGTTCCTTGGAAGAAAAGATATTTTTTGTGTGCGTGTAGGAGTGGGAAAACTACTGAGAAAAATGTAAAGTCCTGCTAACACAGGTGAAGCTGCAGGAATTGTGGCCACAGCAGAGCTCCTGCAAGCACTGTGCGTTGCGAGAGCCTGATGCTGAGCTGCAGTGTTCACCTCAGGGCTGTCACTTCCCTCCCGTGTGCATTCGTGTCATGCGACCCTGCTTGTGTTCCAGCTGCCGTCTCCTGGTACGATGAGTTCCAGAGGCTCTACGACACCATCCCTTGCATTGAAGTGCAGGCCCTGAAGGAGCACAACGACCAGGTTTTGCACCTCAGCTTCTCTCACTCCGGCTGTTTGTTTGCATCGTGCTCCAAAGACTGTACAGTTAAGGTAAGGCAGTGGTGTTCCCTGCACAGAGCTTTCAGTTTTGATTTTGTCGGGCTCGTCTGTGTGAGCAGCATTCAGGAAACCTGTGGAGAGGTGAGGCTTGACCGGGTGACTGGGCTTTTCATCTGTAGCTGCTGAGTTGTTCTCAGAGCCACAGAAACGAATGGCTTTTTGCCACCTTGAGAGCAGCACATTCCAGCTTCAGCCCATCTGAAGGTGGTAGAGATGCCTACCTGGCTCTGGCTGCTTCCAGGTGCAAGCCAGTCCCTCATTATGACTAACAGTGATAATGACCTGCCGCAGAAGCTGTCTTGCATGGGTGGTTGTCTTGGGAGAAATCTCTGTCAACATGCTTAAAAATCCAGCTGCATTGCTAACTTTTACTGCCTGGCTGATGGAGAAGTTTGGAGAAATGCAGTGTTCAGCTGCTCTCCAGAGCTGTGGCTGTTCCCTGTCAGTGGGGTTGGCAGGGAATTTGGGCCTTGAAGGTATTTAAATAAGGCTTTCAGTAACTTTTTTTTCCTTTGACTGGTGAGTGCTGACAGGACAGGTGAAGCAGGACAGCCTTCGGGCTTCTTGCAGCTTCCTAACTGTTTGTCCATCTGCCTGTAGATCTGGAGCAATGAACTGGACATCTCCCTGCAGCACAGCTCCAACATGAGGCCGTACAACTGGAGCTACACACAGTTCTCCCAGTTCAACTCCGATGACTCCCTCCTTCTGGTATCAGGTGTCTTTGTGGGGCCTCACAACTCCTCATCAGGAGAGATTGCCGTAATCAGCATGGGTAAATTATGCCTCTGCCTTCACCGAGCCTTCCCGAGAGGTGTAAAGTGATGGGAAATGGGGTTCTCTTCTGCCCCTTGCCTTTTGCATGCTGTGGGCTTGACCTCTGCTTGTCCTTCTTTCCACCACCTGCACGAAGGGGTCCTGGTTGCGGTTTGTTTGGGCAGGCCTTCTGGATATCCTCAGGGATAACGCATGTCGTCACCTGAAAGTGCAGTGTGCCATGGGTGTTCTCATTTCTTGTCTCTAAGTGAGAGTCTGGGCAAGGTGTGAGGTGCCCGTGTCCCCAGCTGTCCTGAAGCCACCATTTCTGCCTCAAGCAGAGTTGGTCCTGCCCTGAGGTCTCACATGCCTTTGAGATGCAGTCATCCTGCCCAGCTCGAGCTTTTCTGCTGCAGTTCTGTGAAACCTGCTGTGAAAGCTGCGCTGTCTCTTGCCACCTCTGTGCCACGACCAAGGGGTGCTGCTAAATGCTTTCCTGCTTGGAATGGTTCCCATGGGGTGGGAGGCTGGGATTGTGTGAAGAAGATCTGTGTGTGTTTGACTTGTTCTTGTCCTTGGGGCAGCTGCTTTGGGCCATGCTTGGAGGAAGGCTGTGTAGCTAGGCTGCACTCTGGTCTGGTTCTATCTGGCCGCCCTTGTGTTTTGCTTTCCCTCTGTGTGTACTTCACACAGATCTCTGTAACAGGGAGAAATGATCTGTGTCTGCAGCCGTGCCTTGGGGCTGGTCTGTGGTTGGGCAGCATCTGCTCAGCTTGCAGTGATGTTCAGTGCCTCCCCTGCCGTGGGCTGAGACCTGACTGCGTTTCCCATTCCTTCTGCAGTGGTTTCTCCAGATCCCCTGTCTGGAGCCATCGTCTCACATTCCTGGTTCCCTTTTCTTCCAGAGAACTTCACGTTGCTTTCCAGGGTGAGGAATAAACCTTATGATGTGTTTGGCTGTTGGCTGAATGAAACCAACTTGATATCTGGCAATCTGCATCGGATTGGGCGTATAACCTCCTGTTCTGTGCTGTGGCTGAACAACGCTTTCCAGGTGAGGTGCCTCTGTTCCAGCTCCTCAGGCAGTGCAGCTTCCTGCTGGTTCCTGTGGGAGGAAAAGCTGCGGGGGAGATGTGAGAGGGAAGCAGTGGCTCAGACCCTTGTCTGCCCTGTTTATCTCCTCTGACTCACCTTCTGGATATTGAGCTTGAGGCAACCCTGGCATGGAGTTTCCCATCCTTGGTGTTATGGGACTCATTGCAATAGCCTTATTCTACCCTCTGCTTCCATTATTTCCTGCCTTATTAATTGGGATGAGGAGTTGGGTGCAGAGTTGTGGAGCAAGTGTTGCTGAACAGGAGGGCAGGTGAACCACAGCAGGGTTACTAAGGCTGGGTATGAGGCTGGGTGGGAAGGCTGCATCCTGGCAGGTGTTGAGCAGTGGCCACTGTCCCACTTGGCAGCTCGTTGTGATGTTCCTGGAGGTGGCTGGGAGGCTGGCTCTGTCCTGCCTGCCACTGCTGAGATGTGTGGGCCAGGTGCTGTCTGCTACGCTGTGAGGAGACCTACAGATGGAGTGTGTGCTGGCCTCAGCCTGTGTGCTGCTCGTTTGTTCTCTGCTGCTTCTGCTTCTCAGACACGTTGCTCTTCCATGTCTTGCCTCTGTCCTGTTGTCACAGCTGCACATCCTGGTGTTTTGTGTCTTTGACTCAAAGCTTTGATGCTGGCTCTAGATGGAATTCCCTGTGGTGGCAGGGACCTTTCCAACAATCACATCTCTGTGTTGCACCTGGCGCTGCAGCATTAACTCGTGCATCTCCAGGAGGCCTGGAAGGACCTTGACTGGTTTGTCAGAGATGTTGAAGTGTGGCTGCAGACAGCCAAAGCAGTTAGGTGGAGAGAGACTTGCAGCTTGTTTCTGGGAGCTGACAATCCAGCTGATTCTGCTGAGGGGCACATGAAAGCTCCAGGAGCACCTTTCCCTTTGCTTCACGTAGGCTGGAGGAATGGTGCTTTGCACTTCACCTGTTTATCACGGCAGCCTGTTCCTGAAATTCTCAGCAGTGCCAGCTGATGACCTCAGGCAGGGAGGTGGGAGCAAGGCTGCCTGGCCTCTGTGTTCCCAGCTCAGATGTTTTCCTGCAAAAGCCTGGCCCTGGCTTTTTGTCTCATCTCATCCACTTCCAGGATGGGAAGGAGCGTTACAAAGCTGGCTGGCATCTCAGGCAAGTCCTGATGGTAATGCTTAGAGATGCCGTAGAGCAGTGCTGGGAGGTCAGCGTGTGACCGCAGCCTGCAGGGTGGGCTCAGGCTGTGGGCAGTGGCTGTGCGGAGGCTGTGGGAGCAGCGCCGTGCTGAGGGGATTCCCGCTTACTTCTCTTTTCTGCTCCCAGGGCATAGAGTCTGAGAATGTGAACGTAGTGAAGAGATTGTTCAAAATCCAGAATCTGAATGCCAGCACCATCCGGACCGTGATGGTGGCTGACTGCAGCCGGTACGATTCCCCAGACCTGCTCCTGGACTACGAGGAGCAGCTGGCTGCCTCTTCCTCCTCCACCTGCCCGGTCTTTGATCTCGGCAGCGACAGCGAAGAAGAGGAGTCCAGGCCCAGGCAGACTCCAGAGCCAGCAGTACAGGAATTGCCGGATGATGGGGGCGTGCCAGCGGAGGATGAGCTGCAGCAGTTCTTTGATGATATCATGGGGGGCTGCGTGAGGCCTGCCATGACCGAGGCTGAGCTGGAGAACAAAGTGGCTGAGCTGTTCATACGCAACAGAACTAAACCGCCTGAGGTGAACCTGCTTCCCACGGACAGCAACAGCAAGACAAAATACTTAATTTTCACCACAGGGTGCCTCACCTACTCCCCGCACCAGATAGGTAAGGCTGTGGTTGAGCTCCAGGGCACATCGGCCTTCTTAGGGGTGCGGGCTGCAGCTGCAGTCTGGATGTTAATCTGGAAAAGACCCGTGTTGTTTGCTGCTTGTTTGTGGCCAGTTGCAGTTTTGCTCGGGCCGGGTTCTCTGTACAGGACCAGAGGGTTTTGAGACTCCTCCACTTTCTGGGGGTGGTTTGCCTCAGGCACTTGCCTCGTGGTTTTATTGCTGCCAGGCTTGACGCTTGGCCACATGTCACGGCAAGGGCTAAGCGGGAGACCAAGAGTGAGCTCCTGACTTAACATCAGCCGTGAGCCATGCACAAATGAGAGGCTAGGAGGGGCAGAGGTTGCCCTGGCAAGGGCTTGTGGGAGAGCCAGTTGTGCGGTGTGGAGAGGGTGTCAGGACGAGGCACGTCTGAGCTGCTTGGAGTTTGTGATTGTGTTGCTTGTGCAGCGCCCCATCCCTGTGGGACGGAGCCCACAGCCTGGTGGGATGTGGGTGCTTAGAGCTGAACAGCTGGCCTGGTGCAGGAGGGGATTGGCTGGCAAGCTGCTGGTGACAGCTTGCTGGTTCTTAGTTGGGTACGAGGGGTTGTAACTGCAGCATAGGCCAAGCATGGGCACCGCTGGGGGTCTCTGTCTGGCTTAGAACTTCACCAGTTCATTCCGGGCACACCTGGTGAGGAGCTGGAACTAGATGAGACTGAAGGTATAGGAAATCAATGCAGTGATGAGCAGAGGTAAATAGTCTGGCTGCTTCTCCAAAAACTCCTGAAAGTAGCCTACGTGTTCAGTGGGAAGGACCAGACATAGGTAAAAATGTGAGGAGGAACGGAGAGCTGCCTCCAGGCGAGAAGACTTCTGTAAAGCCAGACAACTTCTGTTCCTTTCAGTACGTCCTCTTTCCTGCTGCAGCCTCTTCTCACTTTCCTGGCCTGCACCACTGCAGTAAGGCAGGGAAGGGCTGTTTCCAGATGTGCCTGGAGAAGAGCCACTCTGTACACCAAAGATAGGAGCGCAGCCTGGGCTGCACGGAACTGTGACACGGTGCTCTTGTTCTCAGCTGCCAGCGGGAGCTGCGTGGCTGCAGTGTCTCAGCTCCTTGCCCAGCTCTGAGCTGCTGCCAAATGCTTCACTGGCCCATGGTGCGTGAACTGAGTCAGTCTCTGTGTGGTGGCTGCCTGTCCCTGGGAGCTGGTGCTGCTGGGTGTCTCTTGGAAGCTGCTGGGAGCTGTGCTCCTGGTGCAGCAGGGCCTGTTTATGAGCATCACAGCTTTGTTGCCGATTTGTTGCCAGAAGTGCAAGCACTTCTGCAGGAGTTCCTCTGGAGCTCCTCTTTCCCCCGGTGCTACCTGAGGGAGAAAGAATCTGCTGGGGAGCAGCAAGTTGGGTAGGAAGCGAAGGGCCTGGGTTTCTCAGCTCAGCTGCTGAGATGTGCAGGGCCTTGGGCTGCAGGCACAGTGTGGGGGAGTCCTGGCCTTCCTCTGTGAGAGGTAGCTATGCCAAGGGTGGCATTAAAGATCCCTTGGGCAGGGGGCAGGATCTTCCCATTTGGACATACAGAGGGTGCTGAGTACACGTGTGCCCAAGAACTGCTGAGGCCTACAGGTCCCTCCAGGAGGCCATCACAGGGGGCTGTGTTTGAGACCTCTGTCTGGAGCTTTTGGGGGAGAGAGCCTGACCCACAGCATGCAGTTTGGAAACTGTAAACCACTGAGTCTGGTCCTGGTCTCAGCCCTTGTGCCTAGAGCTTCCTGGGCTGACCCATGGCTGTGCATCACAGCAGCTGGAGGAAACACCACACAGTGTGTGCCTGCTGGGCTCCCTGAGTCTGAGGGCTGCAGGAGGTGGGCCCAGCCCTGGGGCTCCACAGGAAGAGCCTTTCTGCAAGCAGAGAGCCTCTGTGGCCAGCACAGCTCCCTTGTGCTGCAGAGGCATGTAGCCAGGTGAGGCTGTAGCGAGTGGGTTGGCAGCTGGGCTCTAGGCTTCTTAGCACTAGGGCTCAGTGTGCCAGTGTGTCGCTTATAGGCACTGTTCCAGCCCAAGGTACTGCTAGTGGGAGCCTGGAAGCAGCTGGCAGGGATAGGAGCTCTGTGCCAGCCCTTCCCTCAGCCCCAGGCTGGAAACAATCCAGTCATCCTTTCTTAGTAGTACTGAGGGAAGTCCCTTCTTGAAGCCAATGGGCTTCCATCAGCCCTGCTGGTCTGTGGCAGAAGCCCAGGCTGGTATGATCCTCCTTTCTGTTCTCAAGGGATTAAAAGGATCCTGCCCCATCAGATGACGACTGCTGGGCCGGTGCTTGGGGAGGAGAGGCGTTCGGATGAGTTCTTTGACTCGCTGGATCACGTCATTGACATCCACGGGCACATCATTGGCATGGGTCTCTCCCCTGACCACCGGTGAGTGACGGGGGGGGGAGGAAGCTGCTTGCTGCTCTGCTGGCCTGGGCACCAGAGGGTTTGGGTTACAGCTGTGTGAGGGCTTTGGAGTGAATGGGAGGAGAAATGACATTCTGCTCCAAGGGCAAACCTCTGTGCGTCAGGCTGGGGGAGGCACTGCATTAGGGCACGTGGCTGCCACTTACTGACTGCACAACGTGGTGAAAGAGAGAAGATGAAGCAGTTGGGTCACCTCAGTCAAATGCCCTTTGGCTGGTTAACCACAGGGACCCATTTGCATACCTGCATGTGGCTGTCACAACAGTGGTCACTTGTCTTTCCTTGAGTGCTAGCAGTAAACTTCACCTTCTGGAAAACGCAGTCGCCTGTGGCCCTGCTGCCTTTATCCAGAGCTGGGAGCAGTTTCAGACCTGTGCTGCTGGCTGAAGGAGGGCCCTGTGTTGGCCTGGGACGGGGATCCTGTCCTGGCCACCTCAGACACTTGCATCCCATACTGATGAAAGGTGAACATCTGAGCGTCTCTCCCAGTCCTGTCAGGAAACCTTTCGTCCCTCTGTGTCTCTGAGCCCAGTTCAGCTTGGAGTCATGGCAGAGTGAAGGAGCTTCCTGCAGCACTGTCTTTCATTCCTGAGGCAGTGGGATAGGCTGCTGTCTTTAGTATTGATTTTGATGAGACAAAAGAGGCTCAGCCCGGTCTGTAGCTCTCCAACTCTAACCCCTTCCTTTAAAGGGAGGCAGGGAGCAGCTCAGCACTGTGCTGTTTCTGCCCGTGTTTCAGAGCTGCAGGCCTGCTAAGGACCAGGGTAACTGCGCGGTCCCTGCCCTGCCTGTCTGTGCGAGGGGAGAGGATTTATGGTGTGGCTGTGAGTGTGGGGTAACCCTCTGCTCCCCTCCCCAAGATACCTGTACGTGAACAGCCGTGCCTGGCCTCGGGACTGCGTCATCTCGGACCCCATGCAGCCGCCTCCCATCGCTGAGGAGATCGATCTGCACGTGTTTGACTTGAAGACAATGAAAGAAGTGAAACGAGCCCTGCGTGCGCATCGGGCCTACACCCCCAACGAGGAGTGCTTCTTCATCTTCCTGGATGTCAGCAGGGACTTCGTGGCAAGGTGTGTGGCACTGGAGGGGGCAGGATCCTGCCCCGGGTATGGGATGGCCTTGGGTGTTGCACTGGGGGCTGGTGTGCTGCAGGCAGGGCTGGTCTGGGAGCTGGAGGCTGATGTGAGCAGAGCGGGAAGAGAGGTTTGTGAGGAGCAGTCAGAGAGTGCTGCTGGAGGATGTCTGCTTTGGTCCTGTTGTGAAATCAGCAAGGAAAGAGGAAATGCGGGGCTGTGGCGTGTTTGTCAGTGGGTGGCAGGTGCCCCTCCTGAGGGCTGCACGCAGCAGGTGTAAGAGGGCAGGTTGGGATGGCTGGAGCAGCCTCACTGCAGCCCAGAACAGAGCTGGCTTGCTGCAGGTGCCACAGCGTGAGTGTGGCTGCAGGCCCAGGCGCACAGCCCGTGTGCTCGTGCTGCTCTGAAGGGCTTTAATCGCTGCTGCTGTGCGACCTCATTTCAGGCTCCACTTCTGGAAACCCACCTGTGTCTGTGGCAGGGCCTGGGTCACAAAGGGGATCTGCCCCCCTAGGGCGAGTGCCCGTGGGTGACAGCAGTGCAGACGAAGGCTGGGGCCTCTGGCTGGGTCAGGGCGCTCAGTGTGGCAGGCAGAGCGTGCCTGTCCTCACCGCTGTCTGTCTGCTGCAGCGGGGCAGAAGATCGCCACGGCTACATCTGGGACCGGCACTACAACATCTGCCTGGCCAAGCTGCAGCACGACAACGTGGTCAACTCGGTGGCCTTCAGCCCGGTGGAGCAGGAGCTGCTCCTGACAGCCAGCGATGACACAACCATCAAGGTGTGGCGATCCCCTCGCACCGTGCGAATCCAGCAGGCCAGGAAGCCCAGGCCCAGGAAGCTGCTCTTTTCCTGGCTCATGAACCAGAAAAGCTGAACCCAGGTACACTGCTCCTGCGGCTTCCTCACTGCAGCCACCTCTGGAGCTTGCAGAGCTTTGAGCCCTGCATAATGGAGACGAGCTCTGGGCACACCAGTCCCGTCAGCGGAGGTAGGAGGGACCCAGCAGTGCTAATGGCTTCCTCCTCAGGGCGTCTGCTTCAAAGACAGAACGTAAGGGCTGAGGACCTGTGCCTGGGTCCGGTGGGCAGCAGCCCGAGCTGGTCACTGCAGGGTAGCCTCCCCACAGCTTATCACACGCTGCTACTTGGTCACGGCTCTCTCTGGGTGAGCTTTGGTCTCTGAGAACAGACTGAGGCACGTCTCCAGGGTTTGTACTGTGTGGGCCTGGGACGTGACTGACTTTGCTGAGAGCTACCGGCTACAGAGCACCTGCAGAAGCAGTGGTACAGTGCTGTGCTGCCCTACTGCGGGGCTCTTTTAATATAGTAGTTTTATTATTGTTTGTTTGTCCCAACCTCTGTGGGCAACTTGTCTGGATGCTGGGTGTGCCCAGTGCTGCCCCACACAGTGTTTGGGCCAGGAAGGGAGGGCAGGAAGGATCAGAGGGCTGAAAAGGTGGTGGGGGAGGCAGTGCTGGGATGGAGCTGGAGGGGCAGGGCTGCCCAGCCATTGGTTTCTCTTACAACTAAGTCCTGATACCATCAGTTTACAAATCTGAGAGTGGGGAGGGCTGGGGTAACACAATCTAGCTTTGCCCTGGTCTTCCTCTGTTCTGTAGCACCTAAATAAAGCATGGCATTGGTAACATATTTATTCCAGGGGATCTGCTGTCCCTACCAAGGGATAAGCTGTGATGATGGGTTCCACAGTCAGCTCCCTCCTATGCTACTCAAATTGTGGCACTTTAGGTTCTCTTGGTATGTTCTCTGTGAGCAGGTGAACAGGTGGAGGTGCAGCCTTCCTGCCTGAAGGAATGAGTGTGAATAAGCCTCCTTCCACGTGGGCTGACTCACCTTGGGGTTGGTGATCAGCTCCCTCTGAGGGCTCCTCTGATGGGGGAAGCTGGCTCACTTTATGAACTCAGTGTTGTTTATTGGCCATTAGCCAACTGTTAGTCTAAAATTAAGCTTCTAATCTTCACTTGGCCCGGACAGCAGGGGCTGAAGCTCCCAGGCCAGCATTGATCCCAGGAGCTGCACCTGCTGCTGGGCTCCCCCCCAGCTCAGGAGCACCAGGGCAGGTGTCTGTGCCACTCACAGCCTCAGGTTGCAAACGGTCTTCATGGAGGCAGTGGCTGCTGTCATAATATGCACTGATGGCTTTAACAGCTCCTCCAGCCCTCAGCGAGAGGATTTTGCACCCTTCTTTTGCTCTGCCCCAGCAGGTGCCCATGGCTTTATCCAGAACCCCTGTACTCAGGTCTTCTGTCATCACAGGACTTCTAGAAACAAGGGAGTCCTTCGTGTGTGTGTGTGTATGGGTGTGCACTCAAGATCTAAACCCAGCTCTCGTCCCCTTACACAGCAAAGGAACAGTCTCCACCTTTCTACACCTTCCCTCCTGACCCAGGATAGCAAATCCTGTTTTTCTCCCTTGGCACAGCGTAGTGGTGAGCAAGGCACTGAGGGTTTATGTTTGTACCAAGTTTTGCTCTTCACCATGGCGTTGAATAAATATTCTGCTAAAGCATCTCGGCGATGTAAGTTTGTTTTTCTTTGTACTATTTTTTTCTACAGAAGCAAAACTGAAGCCAGACGTGCAGCACTGCTCTGTGTGCTGCAGTCCTTGCAGAAGCAGCTGCAGGACAGGATTGGGGCAGTGCTGCCTTCTTCGTGTCCTTCCTTACCCTGTCTGCAGGAAACCAGCTGAGCTGGGGGTCAGCTCAGCCCACGGGGCTCTGGGTGTGGGGCAGAGCGTGAGGACTGTGCTATGGCAGCAGGAGCCCACAGCACAGCCCTGCTGCTCCCCTGGCCCAGCACTGCCTCTTCAGCCCCACGCAGGGATGGAGCTTCCCACGAGTTACACAGCACTGCAGCTCCTCACACTGCTTTTATTGGAGGTTTTCACCACACACCATCCTCGAGGAAAAACTACTTCACAGTGACAGGCTGAGGCGGGTGTCCCCTCATAGCTGTGGTCAAATAGGGGGAAAACAAGAAACAAAGGAAAAAAAAGAAACAACACTCCAGCTGTGCTTTGTGCCAAACGTCCATCTTACAGCGCGGTTCAGCGCTGCATCCAGGGGAGCCCCTCACCCCCAGCCTGCAGTGTGCAGCTGCAAGGAACGCACACTCCATTAACCCTCAACCACAGGAGATGCTAAAAGACACGGAAAAGGAGCAGGCAGCCATGTCAGCACCAGCGCTCCGCCGCAGTGGTGCAGGGAAGCAGCAGCAGGGAACAGCACTGGGCTGCCGTGCCGCATCCTCCCCATCGCCCCGCTGCCACCCACAGCTCCCGACAGCCTCCCTGACCACCCAGCTGAGCAGTGCCAGCACCACAGAGCCAGACTGCAGCCCCCTGGCAGAGGGTGCTCAGCACACCACGTCGCTGCGCTGCAATACGTGTAATTCCCACTCATCCCCCCCACTACACCATTCCCAATCTAAACTAGCAGAGCTGACCACCCACTCAGGGCAGATGTTGGCTCCTTGGCAACTATTTCCACAGAATGGTCTGCAGAGCACGGCCTTTGCCAGGCTACATTCCCTCCTAAGGCACTAAGGTGAAGTGGTTCTGCTGGGCCCGGCAGAGCCTGGAGATGGGCGGGGAGAGAGAGGGTCTGTGCAGAGCGGCAAGGCTGCAGGCAGGGTGCAAACAGCAAGGAGCATCCCAGTCCCACTCCACAGCCACCCCCTGCACTGCCCAGCCTGGAAAAAATGCATGGCCCCCAAGCGAGCTGCAGCCTTTGCCTTTGCACAAAGCAGGACTGCAGCGAGGAACTGGGCACAGGGCCCACGCAGTACCCAGGGCTGCTCCAAAGGAGAAGGGATGCTGCGGGCACAGCCCCGGCCCCTTGCTGGGCTTTAATACATGCCTGCAGAGCTGCAGAGCAGCCTGGGGTCATTTTTCACTTCCAAATCCCAGCTGCTCTCTCTCTGTTCCAGGCAGGGGGCTGCGGAACCCAGGGCCTCCTCCACGGAGAGCACAGCAGCACAGCACTCACAGGGCTGGTGGCAGCGACCGCTGCCCCGAACCGAGGGAGATGCACTCCCCTCACAGAGGCAGCAATCGCAGCCCGAGCACCGGCAGGGTGAGGGGGGGTCACTGCTCTCCAAGCGGCGGCAGCCGCCTCTCTGCCTGTCCTCCAGGGCAAAGGAGCAGTGCCGGGGCTGGAGAGGACCTAGGAAGGGATAAGGGCTCAGCTCTCCCACCTCACCACTCCCACAGCTCCTGGGGCAGTGAGAAGGGGGAGGAAAAGCGCAAGGAGGAAAGGAAGAAAGCTGAGAGGGGCCAGCACGGCCAGCGGCCAGTCTGGTGTTACACGTGGCCACCACAGAACAACTCCAGAGGGACACACGGGCCGCGATGGAGGGATGTGACAGCAGGCTCTTCTCCACGAAACAGAGACCTTCTCTGGGGTACAGGTGCAGGGCACTTGCCCAGAAGGGCGCAGTGCAAGCAATCCAGAAACAGCAAGGGTGACAGCAAGCTTCCCTCAGGGCCCACTCCAGCCCCAGTACCAAAGGCTCTCCAGGAGAATGAGGGCTGGGCCTGGGGAGGGAGTGACGATCAGGTGATGCTGAAGAGCATGGGGCTGGGGCATGTTGGGGTGCCCGCAGTGCTGCAGCCATCCCACAACCAGAGTTAAAGCACAGGAGCATGAGGGTGCACACCTCAGGCTTGCTGCCAGCACTGCCCCTGCTCTCCCACCACTGCCAGAGTCCGCTGCTCTGGCTACGCAGCTCCCCTACAGCACATGAGCCCAGGTTTCAGGGGACAGGCATTTCCATCTTCCACCACAGACAGCCCTGCTGTGGCCCTGTGTGTCCCAGGCAGCCAGCACTGCCAGCCCAACCTGCCCTGCGCACACCTGACCAAAAACACAGTCAGGGACGCAGGGCTCCCCTGTGCCTCCTCTCTGCAGACAGTAGAGGCAGCAGTCCTGCAGCACGCAGCGCAGCCCCGCCAACAGCTGAGCACAGCAGCCTCCCAGCTGTGAGGCAGCGCGCGGCCCAGCGGTGCTCCTCGGGACAGCCCTGCTCCCAGGACACACAGCTGCCCGCAGTGCTGGGGCCAAAGCCCTGCCTCTCTCCAGAGCTCTGAGGCCACGCGCTGAAGCAGCTGGGCGAGCTGTGCTCACTGCCCCTGGGAAACTGGAGCACGGTGGTTCAGACAACCGAGTCCCTGCAGGAATCCCTGCACCACACAGCCTGCCAGCGTCCACCCGTCTTCTCCAGAAAGGTCTCTCTGATGCCAGGGAAGAGGGCCCCCCTCAGACACCTTGTTTCCATTCAGCAGTAAGAAGGTCCCTTTTGGGGAAGGGCCAGGTCCACGCTTCCGCCCCTCCTTGCTCTGAGACCTGCCTGCAGGGCAGTGCCCAGGGCTGGCTCTGCATTCCCTGCTCCGTGCTGAGAGGGTTAAAGGCCTGAGAGGTCAACGATGGCTTTAATGAAGATGGCATCATCGCGGACGTAGGAGTTCTTGGCTTCCATCACGGAGACGGGGCAGAACAGCGGGCAGCCGCTGGCAATGTTCATCTCTGTGACCGGGCGCTGGAAGGAGGAGGAGGTCACGTCGGGTCGGAACGCATCGATGATGTGCTCCCGGTTGTTCTGATCCAAGAGCATCAGGGTCACCTGTGGGAGGTGTGAGAACACATGAGAGCAGCTGAAGGAAAAGGACAGAGGAGCCCATCTTGGCGGCTCAGTCACTTGGCTGTGCAACACACACAGAAATGTAACACTGCACATCCACAGATCAGAGAGACACCCACAGCCAGGGCAGCACAGAACGTCAGCCCAGTCACTGGAAACCCCTGGGTGGCAGAAAAGCCACAGACTGAGCAATCCTACAGCAGGCACGGAGCTCCTGCCTCCCACACGGCTATCTGCTTAGGTCCCAGAAGGCTCCCATCCCACCAAGAACAGGGGCAGAACGCTCAGCCTGAGGCGTTTCGCAAAGCCCAGAAGCTGCAATCTGAACGGGTGATGCTGTGCAAGCACCAACTGCAGGCAGCACAGCACAGAGGCGGGTCGGCCCCGTGGCAGCTCTGCTCTCTCCAGCACGCCGTCCCACAGCCCTCGCTGTTCCCCAACTCCTGCCCACGTGATGGGATGCTTTCAGCCCCAGAGCAGCTGTGGCCGCAGGCCATGCAGGGGCTCCGACCCAAACCCACCTTCTGGTTGAAGGGCCAGCGCAGCAGCGCGTCGTTGGGTCCTTTCATCACCACGAAGAACAGGGACAGGTGGGTCCCACGCCCGGTGCCGTCCCCATTCAGGTAAACGCGCAGACACATCTTGTAGCCATATTTGCTTGTGTAGAAAGCTGCAAACAAACACAGCGTGCGTCAGAAAGCGCGAAGCCTGGCACCAAGCATCCTCCAAAGACTCTACAGTTGGGACCCCAGAAGAATCCAGGCTGCGGTTTTACAGGGCAGTGGGGGGAGGAGGGACAGCAACACTGAACGCCCCTCATTCCCCAGAGCTGCAGGGAGGGGTGCAGCCCCACACGGCCCCAGCAGAGCAGCCCAGCGGCCGCCTCCTGACAAAGCCACGGGGCGGTGACTTCCTTCTATTTGCTCTACAATGGATTTTATCTGCTCTCTGCTCCTGCATTTTAATACAAACCCAACAATTGTACTCATTTTCCTTTCCCAGCCTAGCCCTCTCTGCTCCCAGCTGTCTCCTTCCCAATCTGAACAACACCCATCTGCCCATTTTGCTTTGCAAGAGGGAAAATCACCTCCTAACGACCTTTTTCTAAACCAAACAGCATTTGCTTCTCAGCCCAGTTCCTCAGCATGTGGAATGGAAACTTCTCATCTAAGCAGCACAGTCAACTACTGCAGGAAGAAAGGTGTGCAACCCTACTCTTGCAAAAGGAAAAGATAGCCCTGCCCCTTGCACAGACATCCCGCTGTGCCAGGCAGAGGCAGTCTTCCCTTCCCTGCAGCTGCCTGCTCATGCCCCTCCAGGAGCTGACTTGGTCTTGGCTTCAGACACAAGCTGGGTCCCCCAGTGAGGGCACTGCAGTGGAGCTCCTTTATGGCAAGGGAGCAGCAGGGCCCAGGAGCCGCCACCTCGCTCTGGGCTCTAACCCAAAACTGCAGCCTGAGGAGCTGCTGAGGCCAATAAACTCCTGAGTGCTGGGCAGGAAATGGGGCGCAGGGGTTAAGGTCTGATCTCTGAGCCAAACAGATCTGAACCCGATTTAGTTGCTCTGAGAAGGAAGGAAGTGCCGCCTTTCTAGAATAGGACAGAGACCAGGGGTTTTCCACAGCTGTCACTGACTTTTTGAAGGAAATGCTAATTGCATGCACAGTTTCAGTGGCAGTTCAGCTCTCTTCAAGAAGGGGGAATCCTTTTTGCTTTCAGGTTTTCATTACCAAAAGGACTCCAGACAGCCTTCACCCAGAGACAGTTAACAGTAGTTTTAAAAGTGCCACTGCTTTTATTTCCTGGCCCAGCAACGACCTGGTTTTTCATTACACCAGGAAGCAGTGCAGCATCTGTGCCCCTGGCTCACACGCAGCTCTGGCCAGTTTCAAAAAGTGCCGTGAAGAGCAATTCCCAAGCCAAGACAGCTGCATCTTCCACTGAGAAATTAAAACGCCCTCTACGATGCAGGAAGCACCTCCTCCAGCAGAGCACTTCCACTCAGCCCAATCCTCCTTATGAACACAAAACAAACCGGAAGATGGCTCAGATTTCCCTGGGAAAGAAAGAAGACCAGAAGCGCAGCAGGGCGGCCACGCATTCCACACGCCATGGCCACCAGTACAAACCCCACAGCCAGATGAGGCACAAAAAGGCTTTTTCTATTTTGGGGCAGTAACCTGGAGAGAAGATGGCAGGAGAGCGGCCTGTGATCGCCTCCTGGCGCTTCCTGGCAAACTCTGTTATCTTCCAGATGAAAACGCCGTCGTAGGTGGAAGCCTCCATGTTGCGGATCTTTTCCTCCATCTCAGCCATGGCCAGGTCTTTCAGCCCAATGCTCCTTTCCAGCTGCCGGACCTGCTCAGTGCGACAGACGGCGCAGCCTGGTCAGACACACCGCAGGGAGCAAAGGGCCAGGGGTAAAAGTGCAGGAGTGTAAGGCAATCCACCACCACCTCCTTTGGAACCCCCTCGTTCTGGAGAACACAAACACAACTCAGTGTCTGAGCCGAAACCCGCCTGCTGAGAATGGAAAACCTCCCCCCGTGAGCACTTCTGTGGTGTTGCAGAACAAGGGGTGAGGTTGGGGGAAAACAACGAAAGTCACCTTTGCGACAAAAGCAGATTGAGAAACAGGAGGACCTGTACACAGCCAACCAAGTTTGTCACTGTGAGGCAGCAGGGTTACGTCTGCATTGGCAGATCCTACACTGAGAGAGCACAGAAACGACAAGCCCACAATTCCCAGGGCCCCAGTGAAAGGGCACCGTGCTGGAGCACAGAGCTGGGAGAGCTCCTGCTCTCAGGCTGAGCCCCCGCCATCACACTTCTGCCACGAGTGGCTGGGAATGCAAAGAGATTGAGTGCAATGCCAGCTCCTCCCTGTCCAGCTGGAGGACTTCACCTCACTTAATTACTAAGAGACCCTACAGCATTTGCTTCAGGTCAATTCAATTCCCATCTTTTCCGGGAAGCTCTCCAGGTTGGGCACAGTCACAAATGGCATCTTAGTGCTATCTTCAGATTTAGGGAGAGACGGGATGCAGGTGGAGCTCTGCTAACAACACGGAAGGGAGCTGGCAGAAGGCTCTGCTCAGCGCAGGGAGCCCAGGCACTGCACACCTTGTTACTCAGCGTCTCGATCTGCTCCTGGTCCAATCGGTGCTGCCGGCTGTACGCTTCTGCTGTCAGAGACACCCTTTCCACCTCTCTATTGAGCACGCAGACAATGTTCTCAAAGGTCACTGTTTTCTTCTCCAGGGCGTCGCACCTTCCCAAGAGCTCCAGGGACTTGAAGAGCTCCGACTCTGGGCACAGGGAGTTTGCTGCCAGCAGCGGGGAGCCGCTCTGTGATGAGGGAAGGGCAGGAAGGTGCTTCAGGCCTGCGGATCCACTCTTGAGGCTGAGCACAAAACTCAGCAGCATGTACAGATGCTCTGCCAGACACTTGCTTTCGTGTTCTGGTAGCTTTTCATTTTCCACCTACATGAAGAGAAATATATCCCGTTCAGCAAGCTCAAGCTGTCACCATCCACAGAAAAATGTCCTCTTCTCGAGGCCACAATGTTAGCTTCAAATTATAAAAGGAAAAAAAAATCAAAGAAAAATGGTTTAAAAAACGTGGATTTTGTTGGTGTTTTTGTTTTATTACAGAAAAGCTGTGATCATAAGCAGTAACGGATGCTTAATGTTCCCTCAGCTGCACAAACTGTCCTATCCTGCCCTCCTCCAGCTCTTTGCAGAAGGGCTCTGTCAGACTGACTTAACAGCACCAAAGGACAAAGCCTCACATAATCCTCCTGAGAAGGGATTTACGCTGACATCACCAGTAGGAGCCGAGAAAACCACATCACATACAAATACTGCCCTGCCCAAGCTCCAGCAGTGGAACAAGCTGTGGGATGCCCAGGTCCATACTGCCAGCACTGTAACCACTTGGAGCCTCAAAGCATTTGGTGCAGGTCTCAAAACGTCCTTCTGCATTGCTCATTCTCTGGTACCCAAAATCGGGGCAGTAGATAATGTCAAGTGGCATTTACAAAGGGTCTAAAACACCACTCTGCAGTAATAGCTGAGCACCAGCACCTGCAACAGGTCGGGCTACAGCCGTCTGCAGCTCATAGCTAACACTGGAACTGAAAACAAGACAGACAAGAGCACCCTTACCATCTCAGCACAGCCGACAACCTCGAATCTGCAAGGCACTTTACATTTGCCACAATTCTTCACGTGGTCCTGAAACTAGAAGAGAAAGAAGATAACGTTAAACAGGTCTTATGTCACACAGGTCACTCCCTCTCCAGCTCACTGCAGGTCTGGGAACCCAAAGACAAATGGAAGAACAGCCTCAAACCAATGCTGATCGCTGGCAGCCGCGCTGCACCTCAGCCTGCTCACAGCTGGTGGCTGCCCTGAAGCACGGAGGCCAAGGCTGGAGCTCTGCAAGCAGTGCCAATAACCCACCGCCTCTGAGATGGCTCGTCTGGATTCCCAGGCAGCGTGTGACCGGTGCCAAGCAGCACTGGCACGCTGCTATCTTGTTTCTGCCATGCCTCCCACTGTCAGCTATCAGTGCTCTGTTGTGAGCAGCCCACTGAACACCCACATCTGCTGCAACAGATGTCAAAACAGTTTTTAAACCACTTTCTGAAAAGCTTCCAGGCGCAGCCCCAGGTTGCTCAGTCCCACACTGCAGGGGAGAGATCCGAGCAGCAGCCGATGGATGGAGCAGCCACCGGAATCCCAGCAGTGTGAGCCTATGAGCCCATTGCTGGGCTCCAGCACGCCCAGAGCTCACAGCACAAAGTCCCTCCTTATGCTGGATGTTTCCCCATCCTTTTGACGAGAAAACATCCTTGTCTCTGATTTCCCACCACTGTGCTCAGCCTCATGGAAAAGCCACGTGTACACAGCGGGCTGCCACCTCCCTGCTCCCCCACTCTGCTCCTGGACGGTCTCAGCTCCCCCCAGCTCTGCTGCCCCCCGGCAGCCGCATACCTTCTCTCTGGGGATCTTCTTCTTCCCGCAGCCATCACAAGTCAGTGGAAATTTTGGGCAGACCTCATCGTGAGCCTGCAAAAGAACAGACAAGAGGCTTTGGTGTGCTCAGAACTTTCTGTGCTGGCTCAGCTCTGTGATCTCCAGGCTGCCAGCGCTTAGGGTGCGTACGCAGCTGAGCGAGCCTCAGCCTCCATTTAAAGAGCTGCTATAACATTTTAAAGGAAAAAAAAAAGAGATAACAGCTTTGATGAATAACCAAGAGGAAGCTCCATGCATGGCTCTGCACAGAAAGGCGCACTGGGGCAGCATCTCAGCAAGATTATGGCTGTAAGTTTTTGGGATCAGCTCAACAGAAATGCATTTTTCAGCCAGAAAGGGAAATCATTTTAAAGCACCCCATGTCATGACAAGGATCACAGCAGTGCCACGCTCTGCCCACAGCACACGCTGCTCCATGGGCACTGCTGGAGCACCGCTGTGCCCGGTGCTGCTTCCACACAGCTCCAACCCATCTCCTTGTGCACAGCCCACTGGAACAACCCATATTTGGCTTCTGTAATGAGGGATCCAGAAATCACCTCTCGCTTTTCTGTCCGAGCTTACGTGAGCTTCCACCAATGCAAATTCCATTAACGGGCAGATGGGAACTGAGGCTAGACGAGCAGTGTGTTTAACAACACCCTTCTGGCAGTAACAGAAAAAAATGATTACATATTTACAAAGCAGCTGTCTGAAACCAGATGCCTTGAAAACCTGCTCACGTTTACCTGTATTAAAACAAGTCACCGCCTCCAGGAGGGGGGACACGTGCAAGCTGTTCTCTTACCACATCACAAACTGGAAAGTGAAACCCACAATGGCTCAGGCTTGGCATGCTGGGAACTCTCTCCTTTTCATACTTGAGATGAGCAGGCAGAGCCAAAGGCTCACAGTGCTGTCCCTGAACAGTCACCCCCTGGTTCCCTTGGTGGGCAGAGGAAGGCAGAGGCAGCCTGCAGAGGGGCTGAGCCCTTTCCTCCAGCTGCTCCTGCTCTCTGGTTCTACAGCATCAGACAGCAACTTCTTCACGACCCACAGAGTGCTGGCACAGCAACAGATGCTGCACTCCGACTGAAGCAGGAGCCACTGCAGATACAGCCACTTGAAAGAGGGGATTTTGCACTTCTGCACCAACAGTGATGTGTGAAATCACCGCCCGGTCGTTTGCAGCCTCCCACCTGGCAGTGCTCCTCTCTGTGCTGGCAGCTCCCCACAACACACAGCCCTGCGATGGTTGCTGAGCTCACAGCCAAAGTGCTGCAAACAGCTCTGCACGGCTCCAAAGTGCCGCTCAGCAACGTGAGCTCCAACCGGCACAGACCCAAACCTCCTGCTTCATAGGACATTTCAGTATCAACAGTGCAGGGCTCCTCCAGAAGCCCTACTTCTGCCCCTGCCCACTCTGTGTGGGTGCTGCATCACGCAGGAATGCCGTCTGCCGAAACTCACCCTGCCCAGCAGCTGGGGGAGGCACACGAGCCTGAGCTGCAGCACCCAGGGATGAGGCAATCCCCCTGCCACAGCTCTCCCAAACCCACAGCTGCACACAGGCAGCTCTGATGCCTGGCACCAGCTGCAAGCAGCACTGGAAAACCACTGATGCCACTGTGCCAGGTAAGAGAGAGTCACTCCTGCTGTGAACTAGTTCAGAGTTAGATGGGGGAGGAGGGAGGAGACAGCAATAAAGGAATTAGAGCCGAGCTGGAAGAGCACAGCCCAAGTCAGACCGTCCTCTGCTACCTCAGCACCAACTGCAGTGGCTCAGCTGATTGCAGCAGGAGAAAAACAAACGTGGGCAGAACTCAGCCTCCACACCAACACCTCCTCCGTCCTGCTCAACAGCACCAAAGCCCTTGGCTGATCTCACAGATCGACCTCCCTCCCTAAAAACAAAGCACATCGGCTGCACCCTGCAAGGACGGGCAATTCTGCAGGAGCTGAGCGGCTGGGAAAGCGGCCTCCAGCAGCCTCCCAGGGCCAGGACAGCCCCACGCTCACAGACAACCACTGCAGCACAGCACTCCTCCCCTCACCTCCAGTCCCGCAGGATGCGCAGGATATGGCTCTCATACCTTAATATCTGGGAAGTAGAAAAGTGATTTGCAGTATTTGCAGTTGAGGGTTCTCTCGGGGCACTCCCGCTCAGAGTGGCGCTCCTTCTCATTCAGAGGGATCACAGCCCTGCATGCCTGGCACTCAATCAGCAGGAACGGGCAGTTCCCCTCATGGCAGCTCTGTGACAGGGAGAGCAGCACAGTTCAGTACAGCCGGACAGAAAAGCAGACACACACAGGGCAGAGAAGCTGGGCTTAGCAACAGCAGCTGACCCCAGAGCCGGAATGATCATCTGCTAAGGAATGCCAGGAGGAGCTGCTTTGCTGGGCCTGCGTAAATGAGACAAAAAGGAAAACTGCAGTTTAAGCCGACTGCTGCTCCAGGTATCAAAAGCCCTGCTGAACTCGACTTGAACTACTGCCGAAAGTCACCAACCCCACGTCGTGGTGGTGGAACAGGATGCGTCCTTGCCCCCAGCTGCCCTGCTCCAAACATGGCACAAATGCACCTCTATTCCAAGAAGGTTTCTCAGTTGTATTGGGAAATCCATCAGCACAACACAATGCTGGGCACGAGGCAGGCAGCTGAGAACAGCCAGCAGCACTTTGCTGCGAGCCCCTGGTTATCTGCACACAGCATAGGCCGGGCTGCACCCTGCAGTGCTCCACACAGCATCCCAGGAGTGCAGGCTGCTCCGGGAAAGTGCTCCGAGCACGGAAACAGCAAGACGTGCACAAAGCCAAAGGGGGTGGCAGCAAGGAGGGAGCAGCTAAGAGGAAGGAAAACTTGTAGGAAAGCAGAGGAGAAACAGCTGGAAGGGGACTGGCATACAGAGGATGGCCAGAGCTGTGGCACTGCCAGCCCAGACAGCGCAGCAGAACTAATTCAGCCTCAAAAACTGCTGAACCTACAGCTGGTGTGCAGATCAGCCACCACTCACTGCTCAGAGCTGCGGCCGGGTGCACCCAGGGCATGGAAACCATGGCTGCCCACACGGTGCTTGCTGGATTGCAGCACCAAAGTTGGCAGAGGTGATGTTATGGCTTCCACAGGGCCTCCCCCAATTCTGCTTGCAAAATGAGGACCTCTGCTGCAGAACTTCTGCTTTCTATGGTTTTATTAATCAGCTTTTAGGACTGATGAGACAGATGTTTGATTTGGTATCCAGAGGTAGAAAGAATTCGAGGCGGTGTTTCTGACAACGAAGCAGCTCAAGGGGCAGCAGTGGAGTCTGGGCAGGGCCAGCACCACGAGAAACACTGAAAGCAGCAGCAGCAGGTCTACCATTTCCTGGGATGGACTCTGCTTTTCCTACTGCTTGAGTAACACAACGCCGTGGGGCATCCAAGGATGCTTTCCCCAGTTTCTTCTTTCGCAATCCCCACCAGCCCAGAGGATGGGTTTTGCCAGGAGGACTCAGCTCTCAGTTGGAGCAGCCCGAGCTCCTGCTGGGTGGGAGCTGCTCCATCCGCACAGACAACCAAACCTGCCTGCCAAGGAGATTCAGCGTTACCATAGCGGGCTCTAATGAGTCGTGGTAAACTGCTGCTCGATAAGAAGGAGGTTCAAAGGAACTGCAAACAGAGATAACAACACGGCCAGCTCCCAGTTACCAAGCAGCCACTTGGCAAAGCCCCAAGAGGTGCTGCCCGCATCAACCAAGGTCAGGGCCTCAGAACAAGCTGCCACTGGGCACACAGCCCTATCACGCTGTCCTGCCCGGCCCTGCACGTTTCATAGCACACATCTGAACTCACCACTGCTGTGTGATCCTGACAGCCAAACCCTGCCAGGCGCCAGCAGCAGGAAAGCCTGCCCTGTTGCATGCACACCACCCAATACCCCAAGCAGCCCTCAGGGCTCCGCTGCTCTGCAGAGCTCTCCCCTCCTCTGACAGGGCGCATCCAGCCCATGGCATGGCTTTGTTGCTCTCTTTTTTATGTTTTAATGACAAATATATTAAAAATTAAAACGCTTTGTTACTCACATTACCTATATTATGTACTTTGCAGGGGCTGCTCTGAAAGTACTGCCTTCTGTTTTATGGTGTTGGCTCACAACACCAGAAACAGACATTGGTGGGATGGCAGCAGAGGCCAAACCTTCCCATCAATATCCTGTTGCGTTGTTGCTGTGTGACAGAATGGTGCATGACATGGGAGTGTGTATGGAGCAAACATGTGGAATTGAATTCCTCTGTGCAGAAAAAATGCCAGTGAGTGCCATTCATTGATGCTTGTGAACACTGATGGAGACCAAAGAGGGCATGTGAGCACAGCGAGGGGTGGTGGTGCATTTCAGCAGTGGTGACAGCAGCAGTGGTCACCTCTGCTGGTGTGGGTTTGTTCATCACTAACAAAAATGCAGAGAGCTGATGTAGTGACTACATTGCTGGAAAACAGCATTTCGTAGCTGAGAATTCGATCCACCAAACAGCTTTACTGTGCTCACCGTCTTTGTTGCAGCTTCCATGGAAACACAGAGGAGGCATTACTTTCAGAGCAACCTCTTTATGCGCTGCCCAAGACAACATCTCCTCACCCAGCACAGCCCAGCCACGCCAACAGGTCGCACACCATCGCTCCAAGCAGCATCACTCCAGCAGCACACAGCTGGATCTCCTGCACCAAAATGAGCACCTGGCTGAAACCTCAGTGACACCAAGCACGCAGCAAAGGCGATGGGTGCAGAGGCAGGGCAGAGCAGGCTGCGCCGTGCCCTCAGCTGAGGCTGTGCCCAGCAGAAGGGTGGCTGCAGCACGAGGCCAAGAACTGCACAGGCATGTGGAGAAGGGCAGATTTCACAAAATGGAAAAGGCAAACCAGTGGTGAGCGGCTTGATCTCAAGCCCTCTCGCTTTGCTTTGTGCAAAGAGCTGACAGAATCTCTTTATCTTTTAAAGAAGGGTGTGTGTGATTGGGGCTCTGGCAGTCGCCTGATCTCTGGAATCCAAGGAATTCTTAGCTGGCAGTGAAGTGCTGCCCCAAAATGCCAACAGCCGTGCACAGAGGCTTCCAAGGGTTTTCACACAGGCTTTAATGGGACGCATCACTCCCTCCCAGCTTCAAGTTGGCCAGGTGCAGCTCTTGGTCTTCAAAGGCTCGAGCTAAGCCTCGAACAAGGTGGGCCACCGCAATGAGGCTGAGCAGCTCCCAGCAGTGTGCTGTGAGCACATGGTGGTTGGCGGGGCTTTCCAGCCCCTCCCATGTGCCTGGTGCTCCCCATGCTCACCTCCCACCGCACAGCCTGGATGGAGCTGCCAGCCACTGCTGCTCCCCACAGGCAGACACTGTTTGTGGGCTTCAGCTCTTGCAAGCAAAGGCACATCTCATCCCTTCTGCTGCAACAGGAGGCCCTTCTGGACACCCCTATGAGCTGCCATGGGGTACTGCAGCACATGAGTCCTCCTGGGAAGAAGCAATCTGATCCTCATCAGCCACCTGCAAACAACACTGAATCCCATGTTGCAACCTGGAGCCAAAATCTTCCAATCTCTGATTCTATAACGAACTCTGGTTGCTCTGGTACAGAGTCATCAAGTGCTCTTGCCACAACTCTAAGAAAGCTGCATCTATGCTGGTGGTGCTGCTATAAAATATCTAACAGCACATTTCAGAGGCATTAGGAACCAGGTGAGTATTTCCAAGACCAGCAGCTCTGCTCCAAACCACAGCGTGAGGCTGAAAGCCACCACCAAGAGCTACCAGGGCACTCTCAGGGACACAGCTGATGCCACCTGGTAGTGAAGCACTGCTCAGAGTCCCAACCACATCCTGGAGAGGAGCAGCTCTTTCTACACAGAGGGCAGTGGAGATGCCTCACCACCTCCCACGCTGCTGCAGAGCCCAGGGCAGAAGGATCACGCAGAACCAAAGTGCCCTCTCTGACTTGGATTAGGACAGGTTATCAGCACGGCTGAAGCAAATCAGCTTAAATACTGCCATCACGATTAAGCTTAAAACAGAGCTCCCCTTCAGAACTTGTTGGGCAGACCCAGCCCATATTTGCATTGCTCCCCCAAGTTCCTGGACACCACGGGACATGCTTTCTTAGTCTTTTCTTTTGCTCTCAGGGGATTGTTTTAGTTTCTCTGCCCCTGCTCAGATTTTCCGCCTGCACCTAAAGGCCCCTGCCCACAGCTCGCCTTCCTGTACGCACATTCAGACCAATTATCAGGAAACCTAGATCTGAAAAGGGGGTGCAGATTAAAAGGAAAACCCCCGCCAGCCCCACCACAAAACACTTCAGCTGAACGCTGCTAAATATTTACAACTGCATCCAACAGTCAGAAAAATGCATTTATAACCCAGGCATGTTCTGAGTGCTTACACATTCTGTACGCTTTGCACAACTTTAAGCAGAACTGCAAGTCATGTTTGAGCAGATTTCACTCTTTCGGTTCTGTATGTCCATGTGAGATGTGATCAGGGGCTTGAACAGAAAGCAAAACTGAGCTTAACTTTGTCCTTGTTTTTTTGTAGAGCTGTGCAGCTGCAGGACATTTTTTTCTCGCTCGTGCCCTGATAACTTTAGCAAACCAGAAGTGACGGTATCTCTTGATTTATAAGTGGAGAGCAGCCAAATCAGCCTCTCAGTATCAACACTGCACAAGTCTTAAATGAGCAAACAATGAATTAGCTTGGAGGGACTTTCCATGTCCTGTCGGAAATAGCACAGCAAGGGACTTTCCATCACAGGAGCACTGCTGCCGCAGGACGTTACGCACGCCGGCACACACTGCTGCCTGCAACGCAACAGCAGAGGGCAAACTGCAGAGCTGAGCTGTGCCACCACCATCACACTGAGCTAAGAGCCCGAGGGGCACTGCTGACAGCCAAACACATGCACAGAGCACTGGCTTAACACTCAGCCCGCCTCTCCTTCCCTCACGTGGGCCCTCAGCCCCACGCATTGCCTCCCAGCACCTCATCACTCCAGGAGCTCTGGAAGCCGTGCACAAGAACCCAAAGCGCCACAGCACGCACCCAAGGGAAGGGAGATCCATTGCTGGGCAGCCTGCTGCCCCGAGAGGCTTCTCAGACACACTGAGAGGATCTTTGGCACGTGACAACTTGTGCAGGAGCCATTTATCAGCACTTCTTTAATCCAGGAGAAAGAGTTCAAAAGAGCCCTCAGCAACAGCACCCTGACATGAGCATGGTAAGCTGCTGACAAACCTCATTTGGTTCAGGCTGATGGAGATAAGCTTGCTCACTGCAATTGGCATTCAGAGCACTGCAGCAGGCACGAGACCTGTGTGCCATACGGAGCAGGTCACCAGCACAACCACAGCATGGGACAAGGCCTGCACACACACCAGCACAACAGCTTGGGTCACGAATCTCAGCAAAACACTGCACTCTGCAGTGAGGCTCCTCGGCAATCTGTGCTGTATTGGCATCAAGCTTTTAACTTCAGATTTGTCCAGGCACATGCATCCACCCCACGTGCTACTTAGAGATCTAAGAAGAAGAGGTTTGAAGCAGGAGAAGCTTTTAGCATCCTATACCCACTTATCTTTCAGAATGTGCCAGTGCAAAGAAGCTGGAAGCTCCAGGCTGGAGGGCAGGGAAGCACAGCAGCAGCACAGCTGTGGGCAGGAGCTCAGAGCAACCCACAGCCACGCTGCCTCTTCATGCCATCCTGCAGTGGCATTGCCAAGAGAATCCACAGCTGAAACTCCTTCCTGATACGCATCTCAGCCTGGTGAGCAACCAGGCAACAGCCTCTATCTAGGGACAGTGCTGGGGGAAAGAAGGTTTATTACTTTTATTTGGGGCCTTTGCGTAACGGTTCATCCATTCCATTATGGATGACAATACGATCCTTCAGGAGCAGCACAACTTCACAGGTGGGCAAACATGGCTCCCAATTGCCAACAGAGTTTAACAATGCTTTCTGCACAGCAGAGCTGACCTGTAGGAAGGCACAGGGAAGCAAGTGGCTCACTGCAGTCCCCAGAACACTTTGCATGAATAATAGTAGCCATATGCATGCTAAAGTCCAAAGGCCTGGAGCAGGAAGGGCAGATGAAAACCTTTCTAAAGATGAGCAGAAAACATCCTGGTGGCATGGAGCTATTTGGGGCGGTGTGTGCTGAGCCAGCAAATGACACCCAAACCCCCTGCCCTCTTTCTGCAGGAGCTACTCGGCCCTGCAGCTGGCTGGAAACAGGACTGCAGATGGCCAGGCTGCCTGCTCCAAGCTCACAGCTCAGTAACAGACTGCAGGTTCACACAGCACAGCAAACTTAACAACAATCTCGCTGTAAGGCACAGTTCCTTGACAGTTTCCTCATCTCTTTGCGCAGAAAGCAATTAGAGGTAGAACAAGTGGTTCTCGTTGTGGAAGTGAAGGATTCAGAGCCTGAGATGATAAGCAAACTCTTCCAGATCAACCCATGCCCTCAGCAGGACGCACAAACCCGGCTCCGTGAGGAAATCTCTGCAGCTCCCAGAGGGCTTTGCTTACAGCGAAGCAGAGGTGAAAGCTCCCACCATCACTGCCAGCTTCAGAAGAAAGCAAACCCCCCCAAACCTCTCCTGTCGGCACACAGAGGAAAGAAAGAGTGTGCAGATCCCAAAAACCCTCCTCCGAGATTTACCTCATATTCCTTAATAGTCCCCTTCCACGTGCAGCCCTCGTTAATACAGACTGCAGGCAGACTTTCCACCTCCCGGCGAGCTGCGTTGTCTGGGAAAGCCTGCAGTGGAAAAGGTAGAAGAGCACAGAGATCACTGAGGGGTACAAACACGGTCCGGCCTCTCCATTCTTCATTAACCATTCTTAACAAAAATGTAAAACAAATAAAGAAAGGACTCCTCCCTGTGTCAGTTGCCACATCCTCAGAGGCGTGCTAATGGCAAACAGATCTTTATTATCGTACTTAAGTAGGTCACTGCTATATTCCCATGACCTGGATTTTACCAGCTGGGGAGTTCACCTCACTAATTGTAACTCTCACTGCTCAACAGAACGCTTCCAAAGAGCACAAGGATCCCAAAAGTCTTGTGTTTTAAAGGAAAGCTACAAGCAGCATTAACAACAGGGATTTTTTTCTTTTCCACTTTTACTTACAGAGCTGGTTTCCAAAATAGAAACTCCTTCTTCATATATTCCTTCTTGAATGCAGCTTGCACACTTTTGAGGCCCAGAACTAGCAGACACAAAAACAATAATCAAACACCCAATTTATGGTATAATTGGCTTCTAATAACTTAGTACAGTGATTTCCTTATCCTTCAGACAATCCGCCGAGCCTCTGCTCAGCTGTAGTTTGGGCGCCCATTTCTGCTATTAGGGGCTTTTTATTCGCCTCGTGAGTCACTGCTCTCCTCAGCTCCACTCGCAGGCAACAGTGAGAGGGAAGAGAAGCAAATCCTCTGAACCGTGCGCCTCACGTTTGGGCACAAAAGGCACCCATCAGTCCAGGAGCAAACGGAGGGAGCCCACAGAGAAATAAAGGCACATCGGACATCACACATCCCTGACGCTGAACCTCAGAGGTTACACACAGCTCCTTCCCTCGACGGTCCTGAAGCTCCTTCATCTCCTCCACTCGCTCCTAAGCCTTCACTTTAAGGCCGAAGGCACAAATTTACCTTATAATTTTCTTCAAGCAATAGGAGCAGTAGCGATGCCCGCACTGAGCCTGGAAGGGCCGCCTCAGTATGTTCCTGCAGTCCGAGCAGAGGTACTTCACCTCCAGTTTCGTTCCCAGGATCTCCTTCGCAAACCCGGGCTGGTTCAGGTCCAGAGAGCCGGGCGGAGTCGAATTTGCTGCTGCCATGGGAACAAAAAATTCCGGCTGTACACCCAGAGCCTGGAAATAAAAATACGTTCCCTGTTTGGTTATACCTGGAGGACGGCAACGCCTTGCTATCGCGGAGCACCGGCAAACCGCGCCGCGAGGCACGGGACGAAGCCGGCCCGGCTCAGCGCCCGCAGCTCCGCGCGGGGAACGCCGCGACCGGGAGCCCCGCGCCGCCGGCAGCTCCGGGGAACGACCCGAAGGCGCCGACCCGGCCCCGCGGCCCGGCCGCTCGAGGGCGGCGGCGATCTCCGAGGCGGCCGGGCCGGGCGG
>NW_024884575.1:0-36162 GCF_019232065.1 Centrocercus urophasianus
AAAAAAAAAAAAAAAGATATTTCACGATGTTCTCGCTGCGGTTCAGACCAGTGGCAAAAGCCAAAAGGCAGGGAGAGAATGCCAAACGCTCTCCTGGAGTGGGAAGAGGGACTATGCAATGTCTCCTAACACCTCTCCATTTTTTTTTCCTTTTTACAAACCCGCACCGGTCTCAGCGTTCCTCTCCAGCCCCCAAATATCGCGTAAGGGTGACATTTGTGCTTTATTTCTCCTTCCTTTTCCCACCTGTCCAGGAGAAAATCTCAGCGCCGATCTGTCCCACAGACACCCACGGCGATCCCCGAACTCTCTCCGCTCCTTTTTCCACCGGGCATCAAAACGGCGAGGCCCCCCCGTTCACTAAAAAAAAATAATAATATATATATATATATTAATTTTTATTATTTTTTTTAAGAATCCGAAGTCTCCTTATTACTTCTGTCACTTCTTATTAAACTCCACTCTCCGTCTCACAGAGGCTCCCCCCTTTTCTCCCCTCCCCCTTCCCCCATTTCTTTTCCCGAGCCTCTCCTGCGCAGAGCCCGCTGCTTTCCGTGACCATAACCTCACACTGGTGACATTTTAATCAATGCTTCCTAGCCGGCCTGACTTGAATTTTACACGTCTAAACTCACCTCCGCCAGCTAATTGATTCCGATTGTTTCATTGCTTAAACCCGAGTCACGCATCGCTTGATCTATGACAACGTCCAGGAGAAAATCTCCCTTTCTCTGTTCGCTCGCTGTAACCGGGGGGTACCGGGAGGAGGTGCCCGCTCCCTGCCGGCTCACGGTGCGCTCTCCCCCGCAGCGACCGCCTCCGGGGAGCGGTGGGGACCCCGCAGGACTTTGCTCCGACAGTTCCCGGGAGAAGCGGGGATAGAGCGAGCTTCGGCCCCTGCTCTGATCCCCGGCGGTGGAGGAGGAGAAGTAAAAGAAAGAAATGCTTGGGTTTTGCGATGCGCCTTCAAAGAAGCTCCCACCCCGGGCTAGGGCCTCGCAGCCTGAAATTCAAACTCGGTGCCAAGTCGTTGGTCATTGCCCGCCTTTCATTTCACCGTCATTAAAACGCAAAGCTAAGCAAAGTTTGCTCACCCGCTCGCTTCTTCTTCGCGATCTGCGGGAGAAGCTGAAGGGCTTCCTGAATTTGGACTGTACGGGAGTACGGAAACGCACGGGGACTTGTGCTGTGCCTGCACAAATCCCCACGGACAGGGGATTGCCGAGCAGTGCGTGGTAACCGGGAAGAGCCCACAGCAGCATCCCCGGCTTGGCTGACCTCTCCTAAATGGGAAAGGGCTGATCCGCTTCAGCCAGGCGACTCTACGCCTTTCACTGCTTTCCCTCTGCTTAAGCCTGTCTGGAAATCTCGTGGAGTAGCACGGGGTAGGGCTTGACCTCGGCTGGCAGCAGAAAGCTCCGTGCGCCCAGGGACCGGGCGGCTCCCGCAGGTGGCCCTGGCAGGGTGCGCCCTCCCCGGCAGCTCCGACCTCTTTGCCGCTTCCGCGTGCGGGCAGGAGCCCAGCCTGCACCCCGGGCGAGGAGAGGGGCGGGCAGCCAGGCTTCACGGGGTGTCCGTGCTCTTTCCCCCGTGGTTCTGCCACTCCGAGTTACTGCCCGGCTGCCATTCGTTGACTTTGCCGTTTGGAATAGTTAGGTTAGAGAGGAGAGGGATAAGAGGAGAAACTTCTCTCGGAAGCCTGGAAAGGACAAACACGAGTCCCGGCTTCTTTTCCTCTCTTTCCCACCTCGCTTCTGCCTTGGAAACGAGGCGAAAGCAGCGCATCCACTTCGCTGCGAGTCGCTTGGCGGAAAAAAAAAAAAAAAAAAAAAAAAAAAACAAAAAAACAAGAGCAGCAAAGAGAAGCGGCCAAGTTTAACTCACCTCATCCCACTTTCCTGCCCTTTATTTACTTCCCTGGCGCTTAAATACGAGAGGAGCGCACGAGGAAGGAGACAAGCTCGGTGCGCTTAAAAAAGCACAAAGAAAACCACCCCCAGCATAGATCCATCCCCTCCTCCCACCCCTCCGCATCCCATTGAAACTCACAGCCGTGAAAGTAGCGCACAAGGTATCGCTCTCAACCCCTTTCCCCAACAAAATTTAGGAAGCAGAAAGGGTTTTAAAAATACTTTTGGCTGTATATTTCGCTGCGTTGTACGGCGCCCAGCGAAGCCCTTTGCTAAGTATTATTTTTGTGATCTCTTTTTATTATATGGAACAGAAAAGCGGAAAGGGCATTTGGAATAGAGATGGTCCCATCTGGAAAAGCCCGCAGCTCATTTAGATCGCATCACTTCGGGCTTTTGTCTCCGCTCCTGAATAACGCAGCTAGGCACAACAAAAGGGCAGAGAGCTGCGCGGAGTTTTTCCAGCGGGGAGAGGACGCTTCGGGAAGACGCATACAATGATAACGGGGAAAAACGCGAGCTCCTCCCGGCGCTTTTAATGCATGGGCAGAGTGTGGGGATGGGGTGTTTCGGGGCCGTTTGCCACCCTTCCGACTGCTGAAAATCGGCGCAAAATGAAGGACGGAGGAATAAAGAGCGTCTTTTTTTTCTCTGCTAACTTCCCAATGCGCTCCGAGCGGTCAGAACCGAGGTGAAGGTACGTGCAGAGCTCAGCGCTCCCCCCGGGGAAGGCTCCCCCCGCCCCCGGCACCGAACTGCAATTTGCGGCTCTCGTTCCCCTCCTGCGAGGAGCAGAGCGGAAAGACGCATCCCAGCCCTGAGCTCCTCCGTGCTTCAAAACAAAACACAAAATCCGCGATTTGCTTTTTGCCCTGCCTGGGGAAGCTGCGGATTTGGATGTGGGTGAATTAACCCTTGCAGGGGAAAAAAAATAAATAAATAAAAATAAATCCCAAAAGAAAATCACCTCAGCGATTGATTTTGCTTACAAAAGCGTGAATTGAAGCGCTGTGGGCTCCTCCCGGCAGGACCGGGTTTGCATTAAGTGTTTTAAAGAGCAACAAAACTTCGAGCCGGGGAATATCCCAAGTTGGAAGGGACTCCTAGGGAACATCGGATCCAACTTCCATCAGCGGGTTTGAGACCGACGAATCGGAACTTCCCAGAAAACGTGACGCGATGGGGCGAAAACTCATCACGTCAGTGAATAATTCACTTTTCAGAACCCAGTAACCTTGGGTGTCTTAGAAAGCAGCTCGTGCAATCAGGCAATTACGACGAGCGCTGAGAGTTTCCGAGGAGATATAATGAAGCAGCTTTAATTACTATCTTGAAATTAAAAATGTAATATACAGATTTAAATTTATTTTAACCTAAATTGTGTATAAAATTATATGGCTTTTTTTTTTTTTTTTTCCTTCCCGGGCTAAGAAACGAATTGCCACCGCGTTCACCACTAACAAAGTCTGAAGCACTTTCCCAACCCCTTTCCCAACGCACAGTAATAATGATACATTTATCATTACTGATGACCACCCACTGCTTTATTATTGCTTTGTTGCGACGATTACAATCAAGAGATTTCTTTATTTACTGTTAACATTCACTTAAAGCTGAATGTTAATGACTCTTCTGAATTCACCAAAGAGTTATCGGGTGTATTTTAGGAGTAGTTACGGTTCGGATTTCAGAAATGGTGTAAAAAAGATGCGGAAGGGCTGAGTGGTGCTTTGCTTTTTTAATTATTATTGTTATTCCTAACTCTTTGCTCCTCTGTTTGAGTCGGATTTCCAACAAAGAGTTGCAAAAGGCTTTGGCATAATGCACGCACTTGCCTGTAGCTAATTACGCGAGTATTTTATTACAGGAGATTCATTCATTATTGATAAATGTTTGCAGTAACTTCCTGCTATGGAGAGTTGTATTTTATGAGGAACAAACAACCTGTGGGGATTGGGGTCGGCTGGCTTTTACTGCTCTCCTCGACAGTTCCCATTACTTCGGGGTCCACCTCGACTCCTTCTGCCTCTCTGCATCCAAACGCAACTTCTGTTCCCTTCCATCTCCATATTCCCTTCCCCTTCTCGCCATAATTTCATGGTCATGGCCAAATAAGAGAGGATATCCCACCTCGAGCACACTTTCCCTAAAGCCACCTCCACATAAGCCATGTCTATGGGATGCGATAGACCACCGCTTTGGGGCAGCTGATGGGCAGGAACGGTGCAACAAGCACGCAGCCAAAGGTTTGGGTGGAGAGGGCTTCCCCCGTGTTGCACGTGTTTTGTGCTTCAGTTCTCGCACCCCAACTCCTATTAACAAAATAATGTAAACAAATTTCCCCCAATGTTAAACCTCGGAGCTGACAAAGCAGAGATCCCACTCCGCAACCGCTCGCTGCCCTCTATCCCACCTCTCTCCACTCCTCTCCTCCCACTTCCCATCCGAGAGGGGACAGAGGCCGAGTGTCCCCTTTGCCCACCCGAGTTTGGGGTCCGGCCGAGCCTTGTGCCTCCCGCCCGCTCTCCATACCTGGCGACAGCCTCACGATTCCAGAGGAAAATAAATAAAATCGAGGCAGCCGAGAAACGCAGAGGAGGACAGCAAGGCTCCGTCGCACCGCTCCCTCCCGACACCGCGCCTCAAACTCGTGTGGGGATGAAGCGCGGAACCCCCCAGACCCACATCCACCCTAAATGCCGTTATCCCCCTTATCACCATCACTACCTCCGCCAAGGATTCCCTCCTCCCCATCCCATTCGAGCTCACCGCCGGCACCCACATCTCACCACCAGACCCATAGCTCACCCACAGCCCCACAGCTTACCTGTCCTTCCCAATTCCATCAGGGTCTCCCCGGCTCGGGCTCCGTGGAAGTTTCTCTCCCGCCCGTGCCGCCGAGGATGTGCCGCGGGTGGGTCGGGGCTCGGACGCCTTCTAGCAGCCACGCAGAGCCCTGCAAGCGGCGCGATGAAGCCGCCCCTTCCCCGGCCCCCTCCCCTCCCTATGAAAAGGGGGGGGAACCGCGGTCGCCCCCGCCCCACCGCCCCCGCCCTCAGGGTCGAGCCGCCCCGACGGCTGCGGAGGATGGAGGTGGACCCCACTCTGCGCCTTATAAAGGAAGAACTGGGGGAGACTGGGGGGGAAGGAGGGGGATAGGGGAGGGGGAGTCAGAGGCACTGTGTTGGGGGAGTGGGGTGGGCTTTGCTTCCCAAAATCTTCCTCCCCCCCTCCAAAAAAAAAAAAAAAAAAAAAAATTAAAAATATTCTAAAAATTAAAAAATTCTATATATGTTCCTTCCCTGCTTTCTCTACCAAATGGGGGTCCCAAGTAATTTGTGAGGCAGCAGAAGCACCCTTCCCCGCCCAGCACACCTCTCTGAACGAGAAACGGGATCAGAAAAGACGGGACACCTTCACCCCCCCCCGCCCCCCCAATTCCTTCCCACCGCCGTCCCCACAAAAGCGCTTCAGCCGACGGGGCGGACCGCGGCGGCTGCTTCAAAATACAAAGCCGGAGCCCTAATGAGTTCAATTACAACGTGGTAAACACAGCGCCTCTACGCTTTAATTAAGCCGGCTGTCCAATTTGAACTCATTAGTAATTCATTAAGAGAACAGCCTTGCGCTGGCTGCGAGGAGGGGAGTGCTGCTGCCTGCGCGTTTTTCTGTGCGCGTATCCCGAGGTAAGAAAGAATGGGACCAAAGTATTACGGGATGGAGGATTGTCTCTTTCACCTTACAGCCGAGGGATTCCGGCCCTTAGGGACGTGTCGGCCTCACCCCTTTACCCTCCCCGTCGGGAGGGGTACCCAAAAGAGTGCTGGTGGGGAAGAGGAGTTTTGGGGGACGTTCTCGAATTTACAATCCCCATTCCCCGACCCCCTTCTTCAGGTTACACGTTTAGTGCCCCGTCTGCAGTGGGGTGTCCAAGCCCCATGTCCCAGTCGAGCTGGGGTGTCCCCAAAACTCCCTGTCAGTGCTCACCAGAAGAGGTTTCTCATCGTTGTACAGAAAACAGTGGCGTTTTTGTGCCAAAAAATGTTCTTTTTCTTTTCTTTCTTTCTTTTTTTTCAAAACACCTCCATTTTTTTTTTCTTTCTATTTTCTTTTTCTCCTCTTCCTCCTCTTCTTCTATTCTTCTTCTTTTCCTTTTTTTTTAATGGAAAAAATACATATTTGAACAATATCTGGGCCAAGAAACAGGGTCAAATATACCCAAGCAGCAAATTCAGTTCAACGCATGAAGCCAGAGGGTCTACAGGGCCTCTTCCCCCTCCCCGTGGAGCTTAAAGGATGTGTGGAACTCCAGGATCTCCCCACAGCCCCCAACCAAAGCCATGCTGCAGCCCCTTAGTGCTGCACTTTGCTCAGCTGC
This sequence comes from Centrocercus urophasianus, assembly GCF_019232065.1. Lineage (NCBI taxonomy): Eukaryota > Metazoa > Chordata > Aves > Galliformes > Phasianidae > Centrocercus > Centrocercus urophasianus. The sequence goes on from NW_024884575.1 coordinate 6,289, forward strand.
TGCAGGGGAGATGGCACTGAAACGGTTTTGGGGGGCTCTGAATTTCCCACTGAGGCTTAGAGCATTTTTTCTCCAAAATAAAACATCTGTGGGATAAATCTCCCCCATCCCTTCTCCCCAACCCCATCCCATTAGTGTTTGATTATTTGCACTATAAGCATTGTTGCTGTTTTATTACAGCTCCATCACACTGGGGTTGCATTCATCTATTTGGACAGATTGAAATTTCATTTTCTTTCTGATTTTTTTTTTTAATTTTAATTTTTATTTTTTTTTTTGTAACTACTTGGCATGCAAAACAGGAATATGCAAAGAAGACTGAGCAGAGTTGAGCCCAATCCCCCCTCGCTTGCTATGGCTTCTACGACTGACAAAGAAAAGTGCCCCAATCAGAAATTTCAGATTCATGCCTCCTGTCCCCCACCCAAATTTGGCTGGGACCTCCTGGAGGGGCTTCCATCTCCAGATGTGAGCTGCCAATGAGCAAATCCCTCCTGAAGAACCCTCTGGGCAGAGCTCTCAAGAAGAACCTCCTATTAAGAGCCTCCTCCGAGGAGCAGATTTGCAGCAGTTATCTCTTTAAGGCAATTTCCAACACCCTCCCCCCCCACACACGCACCACAAGTAGCAGCCCCTCTCTTCTAGTTTTGATTTTCTTTTGGCTCCAGGCTTGCCGAAACGGATTGACTGGAATTAGGAGATTTGGATATTGCTCCTCTTGATGTCAAAGGATTTCATTTTATTTTATTTTTTTCCAAAAGAATACGATAAAGGATCAGGTCCCGGAGGAAGCAAATCTGTGTTCTCCCTACCATCTCCACCAGAGCCTCCTGGTATCAGTCTAAAAACCATCATGAAGCCATTGGGCTACGATCCTTTTTATTACCCTGGCGTTCATCTAGGTTAGGTACATAAAGACTGGTAGGACAATTAATCTGAATTAATTTCCGAAGTGAATTAAATTAAATGGAAGGAAGACCACCTGAACTGCAAGAACAACCTTTGCAGGAGTTTCACACCGTTTAATTAATCCACTTTTAAATCCCCAACTTCATTTGTGTTATTTTGCTGAGTGTCCTCTGGATTCCGTCTGGTTCTCTTTGGCCACGGCACAGAAATGGTGCAGCCATAAAGGAGCTGTGCATTTTGCTGCTGCATGAGGCTAAACGTATAAAAAAGCCTTTTCCCAAATGTGCCTGGGTGTTGTTTCCTCTCCACCTGTAGCTCGGTGTGTATTGATGTGGTACATGTGTACGTACAGTTGTGCTGTGGTTGCCTTTTCTTTGCTCTGTTTGTTTAATCCATTAAATCTCTTTTCCGTGCACCTGAGACTCCCACTGAAGTGCTGCTGGAGCTGGAGGAGCAGCAGGATCCTGTGATTGTGGGGTAGAGCTGTGCCTCCAAAGCTGAAAAGGAGAGGATGGCAAATCCCAAATTCATGGCCACTCAGGGTCTAACAAAGGAGGAATTTACAAAGGAAAATCTCTTTCAAAGAGCAAGGACCCTTCTTCAGGGGAGGGAGGCCACATGGTTTTATAAAGGCTGTCAGTGCAGTTTTCAGGCAGTGCTGAGGTCTGTTAGTATTAGTGCTCTGCCAGCGCTCTCCTTTTCATGGTGCCTCATGAAGACAGTGGGAATTATTTTTCCTTCTGAAATCGGTGACTGTAAGACAGGACTCATAGAATCACAGGACATCCCGTGTTGGAAGGGACCCAGAAGGATCACTGAGTTCAACTCCTAAAGATCTCTGTATGCTTTTCTTAGCCAACACTGCAATTGCCTGTTGGGATTCTTGCTCTCCATGTCAGCAATGATCAGATCAATCTGTTCCAGGCAACTATCTGTTCTACCAGTCCCAGGCTGTCGTGCCAGGAGTCAACGGACCAAGAAAAGCACTTTCATAGAATTGTTAAGGTTGCAAAAGACAACAAAGTTAGTGCTGGTGGGTTGGGGTTGGACTAGATGATCCCAGTGGACGTATCCAACCTTAATGATTCTATGACCATCAAGTCCAACTACCAACTCATGGCCATGATGCTCACTAAACCATGTCCCTCATCCATTTCACTTTCAGCCATTTGCTCAAGATGCAGTAGTACAATCTGTTCTTTTCAACATGAAGCTCTCTGTTTTGGTTTAAAATAGCAGAATCACAAAAATAACTCCTCTAATAACAGGATTTGTGGGGTGAAGTATGATGGTAAGATCACTCCAGGAAACACCCAATATCCTGCAATTTGGAGTCTTCAGTTTGATGAGTACTGAGTGACCTTGCAGAGAGCCATTTATAACCCAAGATTTTAAAGATAAGCTCCCAAATTAGAATGGCCTATGAGTAATCTATTTTGCTGCCTATCTGTCCAATCTGGGCAATTCTGAAAATCCATCTACTTTGAATAGATATTTCTCGGTAGAGATACCCAAGTTTGAAAAAAATATGACCTCTTCTTCAGGCTTCAGTTTATGCACTTGGAAAAGATGTGAGCGTGTTTGCGGACTACATTCATCCCCCAGCATTCCAAGAAGTTGTACAGAATGTAGTTGGGTTAAAAATGTCTCATTGCTCAGCGTTCGTGCTCCCTTCTTCATAGTGCAGTGCAAAATAAAAGAGATCAATCATAGCTAAAAGCATCAGTGGAAAGCTACAGAAAATGAAAGATCCCCAAGAGCTTAGAAATCATAGAATCACAGGCTTGGACTGGAAAAGGCTTCAAAGGTCATCTATTTCCAAACCCTCTGCCATGGGCAAGGTTGTTAGGTTGTTAGGATCAAGCACTAGATCAGGCTGCCCAGGGCCCCATCCATGGCCTTCAGCATCTCCAGAGATGGGGCATCCGCAGCCTCCCTGGGCAGCAGTGCCAGAGCCTCACTGCCCTCCCAGTGAAAGGTTTCCTACTCTAATCTGAACCTCTCATCTTCTAGTTTAATGCCATTCAACTTTGTCCTATCGCTATTAGATTGTGTAAAAAGTCACTCTCCCTCCTGTTTATAAGGACACTTTTAGTACAGGAAGGCTGCAGCTGAGGACTCCCTAGAGCCCAATTGAGTATGCCCACCTCTTTCAGCCTTTCCTTGTAGGGAAGGCTCTCCAGTAGTTTGATCATCTTCATGGCCTCCTCTGGACCAGCTCCAACAACTCTGCATCCTTCTTGAGCTGGAGCCCCCAGGCCTGGACACAGTGCTCCAGATAAGGTCTCAAGAGGGCAGAGCAAAGGGGAACATCCCCCTTCCTTCCTGCCACCACCCCTCTGTTGATGCAGCCCAGGATACTGTTGCTCTTCTGGGCTGCTAGTGCACACTGCTGCTTCATATTCATGTTTTTGCCTACTAGAACCCCCAAATCCTTCCCTGTAGGTCTGCTCTTAGTAAGTTCTTCTCCCAGACAGTACACATATATGTAATTGCCCCAATCCAGGTGCAACACCTTGCACATGGCTCTGTAGAACTTCATTAGGGTTTACAAGGGCTCACTTTTTAGAGTTTGTCAAGATCCCTTTGGATGAATTCCCTTCCATCGTATCAAATTATGTTGTACCATTTTTTTTTCCTAATATCCCACTTGAACTTCTGGCACAACATGAGACCATCACTATCCTATCCATCACTGTTATCTCGGAGCAGAGGCCAACCCCACCTCTTTGCCACCTCCTTTCAGATAGCTGTAGGGAGAAATACAGTCTCTCCTGAGCCTTCTGTTCTCCAGAACAATCCCAGCTCCCTCAACCACTCTCTGTAAGACTTGTTTTTTATTCCTGGTCCCTCAGCAATTTCAAAGGATCATTACAGCTGAGTTTGACCCAGAATTTAGTGTTTTCCATTTTCTTTTCTTTTCTTTCCTTTTTTTTTTTTTTTTTTCCTGATTGTTAATTAATTGGTATGTAATAAACACAGGCACAAACTTTGGCAGCTTTGAAACAGCAGAAAGACTGTACAGAATGGATATCCTGGTGTTATTTTATAGAGCCACAGTCCAGTTCCCAAGAACAACCCATGCAGAGAAGAGGTAGGTTTTGAGAACTACCTTCAAGCCATCTACGGTTGTATGTTAGTACAGATTTATTCTCTGAAATAGCAGTGATGCACTGGCACAGGCTGCCCAGGAATATGGTGGAGTCTTTGTCTCTGTCCATCCTCCTCACTGGACCCATGGAGAACACTTAGGGAAGAGGGCATGGTGGGGATAGGTTGGGTTTGGGGATCTTGGAGGTCTTCTCCAACCTTAATGATTCTGTGATTCTATGGTTCTATGATTCTAAGATCCTACGACTCTGTGGTTCACAGTTCTAGGTCAGGATTGAGGGACACATCAAAATTGTAAGGCATTCCTATTTATCTCCTTGCTTTGGAATAATCAGTCGCGCATTGTCTTGTGGAAGACATGCAAGCGGATTTCTCTCTTCACATACTAAATGCTTGAGTTCTTCTCAGATTGCACCTAAGCTCCATCGTTCAATGATTGCATGGCAAAAGAAGGCAGCTCTGGAGTACAGATAACTACTAGGTGAGACAGATGGAAATATAGATTCACTTGTAGGACAATTTCTCATTGAAAGCATTCAGAAATAGCATAAAAAAGGATGTGTGTGCTCAGTGCTTTAATGTCATTGCATTTTGTTCAAGTTTTAGGAAGGTCTGAGTTAGAGCAGCCACTTGGCTTATTTATATGTGCTGCAGTCAAAGACCTGAAAGGCCATTAGCAGCTCTACCTGTCTTCAACATTGGATATAAACACCCCTGTCCCCAGAGGGCTGCAGAGCAGTAGGAAGAGCCTGACTTCTGTAAGGTCTGCAGCCATTTATTACTTTTTTCCATCATGATTATCTTGGCTCCAGAAAGTTTTAATATCATTCAAAATTCAATCCACTTTTATTGACATTTCTAGTTTTGCCAGTTCAACAGGAGCAGACAGCATGAGTTTCAGCCAATCAATATTCATTTAAAGCTGGACACCCCTATGTAAGCAGACTCTCCTTGGCAATGAGCAAGGAGGAGGAACAATCAATCCACACTTGTATTTAAACACAGTGACTGTATTTTCCCTAAACCCCCGCATAGGACAAAATGGAATGGTTGAATAAGGCAACGTGTGATTTCTGTTATGTTATTATTAATAATTAATAATTCACTTAATAACACAGCAGGAGCCTAATCCAAAACCCACTGATGTCAGCAGATTACTTCCCAGTGAGAAGACAAAGCCCAGATTTTGTGCTGTGTTTAAGAACTGACCCCCTTTTTTGAGCTGCAGCTCCTTCATCGAGCCTTGCTGCTGCTCCTCAGCTCAAAACAAGGCGGTATAACTGCAGTATAATATTTGACAAGTGATACAGGCTGAGCTAAGGGTAGTCTCCATGTAAGATGACTCAATGCCCTAAACTGAAATTTTGAGCTTAGAAACACGGAATCAGAATTGTTAAGGTTGGAAAAGACCCACAAGATCCCCAAGCCAAATCCTCACCCTCTCCACCATGCCCACTGGCCAAGTTCCCAAATGCCACACCTCCACCTCTTGAACACCTCCAGGGATGGGTACTGATTGAACAGAGCACCAGCTGGATATGCCCATGTCTTCAAACAGGTATGCACACCCTATATCCATGACTTGCTTTTATTCTACTGTACTTTTACATCTTTTATGAATTATTGATAGCCATTGTGCAGTGTCTGCAGCCCCATTGTAGGCTCTGGCTGCGTGCGACCAGGGGCTGATGTGTAAAAGATAAGGAGATCCAGGAAATGCCAAGCTGTTGAGTTTATTTAAAACTTTCCCCAGCCTTTTCCTGGCTGCTGTTAACATCTTGAAGGCAGCTTCTGAGAAGTCCCGTGGCAACCAGACCCCCAGGACCGGGACAGCTGGACCTCCTAGCAAATATTATTGTTGTTATTACCATTTTACCTCCCTAATTAACCAGCTGGGCGCTCGCCAGCTCTTTATATCCATGTTATAAGGGTTGTTTCCATGGGGTTTAGGCAGACAGTCTTACTTTAAGATCTCTATTGATCAGCTGCCATTCTCACGTGGTGAAAGCACTCCTCTAGGGGAACTCTCTCGTGTTTTAAGTGCACGCAGTTACTCTCACGACTGGCTTGTAAACAGGTTTTAATGGGGCTATTAGTGTAAAAGGACAGGAAACTTTCAAAAACAGCCTTTGAAATATTCATGAAGATGTTTAATCTGGTGCTTAATCACCACTGTTTGCATACGGTGAAGGGGGGCAGCAGTGCTTCACTGCTGGCTATCAACAGGGCATTGATGAAAGCCCACTTCAGGACTGGGCCGCTGCAGCTGCTATGCCCACATCCTCCACCTGAACTGGATGGACCCCACTCTTCACAGTGCATTCTTCATTCTTCTTTTCTTTCCAGCCAAACTCTGTCCCAGACTTCCAGATGGTGAATGCTCTCTGAATTGGTGCAAAAGCATCAAAGGCCCCACACTTAACCAATGCAACCCATGCTTTTCTCCCAGTGTCCCATGTTTCATTTAGTGACATGGCTTAGTGGGCCTGGTGGGAATGGATTAATGGTTGGATTTTATGAACTTGGAGGTGCTTTCCAAACTTAATGATCCTATCATTCTCCTTGATAGACTCTTCTGGTTGTACCTCTTCAGTATGCCCTGCCCAAGATCCCCAAGATTTGCGTGAAGGAAGAGTAAGCTCAACAGGATTTCAGTCCAGCTTATTTGTGGGTAGACTTTACCAATGTCTTCGGGTTTTTTTGTTTGTTTGTTTGTTTAAATCCATGTTTTATTTTCATTTAAAAAGTAAATGCAAAAAGGTTAGCGTTACCCTAGTGGGAGAGACTTCATGCAATTTTAACAATGTGCATTATTTAATCCAATAGGCATTAAGATGCCTTGAGCTGTTAGCACCTGTTGTGGAAATCCATAACACACAGGCTTAAAAAACCAACAACCCTGGGAGACCCATCAAGGTTCCTGCAGAGCTGTCGTCGCCTCTCGTGTCAATGAGTGCTTAAGGACCCTGAAATCTGCGGCTCAGCTCACTTATCAAGCACGTGCTTTCTTAAAAATCCTTAGGATAATTTCATTGAAAAGAAAAATAGAATAATGAATCTGAAACACCAGTGAATAGCATTTCTTATGCAAACCTCTCATGCATTTTTCATACATTTCCCCACCCAGACGCCTAAATGCACCGCTTACAGTCTGCTCTACTACCTTGTAAAACTCAACAGAAAACTTCAGCCAACATCTTTTTTTTTTTTTTTCTTTTCTGCTTTGGCACACATCGGTCATTTTTCAAGTAGTCTGCCTCAGCCAAAAAGGTTACCTTTTTCCTGCCCTAGCATGGGTTCAAAACTAAGATTCCCAATAGGAAATTATAGGGGAAAGTACAAATTCCATGGAAGCTCTGGAAGAAACTCTTCATGTCTTCTTGCCTTAGCAAAGCACTTCTGAGGAGAGGAGAGGAGAGGAGAAGAGAGGAGAGGAGAGGAGAGGAGAGGAGAGGAGAGGAGAAAATAACATATCTTCAAACATCTTTTATTTTTTTTGCAGAATAACTGGATGGGATCTTTTCTCCCATACATATCTTCTAGAAAACAATCTCAATTTTTTTTTCAAATAGAAAAGTGTGAGATTGAGCACATACCTGCTACCAGAGTTTTGTTAAGAACACACGGTTATTGTTTTTGATTAGCACTAATTTAATTGAGGATGAGAGACTCTTTTTCCCTGATTTTGATGAATGCAAATGAATTGTTTTGGAAATAACTCAATCACAAATATTAGAAAAATGTAAGGACAACTGAATCTATTTCAAAACCTGTGGAATTGAAGGTGAGTGAAATTTTTGTATTTTTTTATAACAATGCTTCTTGTATCCCAAGAATACAGAATCAAATATTTTCACAGGGAACAAACATGGAATATCCTACCCAACTACAATGGTGACTCTTTTTACTCACCTCTGAGATCCCCCGTGAATCTAAATTTTACACTGGAAAAACAAAATTACTCGAACCTTCAAATCAAGACCTAAAGATTTTCTCCTCTGTTAGGTGCTTTAGACCAACACTATTTCTTTGGCTTCTGTGATTGTTCCTGACTGGTAACCATGGGGCTGAGATTAAATCTTGGTTGACCAACCCTGTTTTCTCCATCCCATGTAATATGGGGTAAATCCATGGCCTTCTGCCTATATTCTCCTTTAAATGAGGTCAGCATTTCACCATTTAGATTGTGATGCTGTAGGTATTTTTGCTGGGGGAAAAAACAACCCAGGTGAGAAAGCATCTCCAAGACCACGGTGGCAAAGGTACAGTGGGATGTACAGAACCAAAGAATAGAATAGGTCAGTTCAGGAATGATCCCCAAACAGATTTTTATTTATAAGTCTTCATGCCAGCCTGAAAGACCCTGTTCTTTCAGCAGGAGTTTTGTATTAGTGTTCCAGCTGAGGAATGTGCATTAACAACTCTTAGGCTCTTGCACCGAGCATTATGTCTCATCTTTGAAGTCAGATTAATGGAGATTAGTGGTACCACTTAAGAGTTTAAACATCACACTGACCCACATTGGTCATGCAGCCCAATGGAGAATGTTGCACACACAGGGCTCTTAACGTACAGAAAGTGATTTCACTAATTGTTTCAGAGAAGAAAGCTCGCTTTACTTTCTGCTCTAATCCTGAGGTACCCCCCATGCTCTGCCAAACACATCTGATTATCCATATGCATAAATATCCATTTAATAATCAAAGATCATTTTTTTAGCCCCTTCTTGTCCTGTTTGCTTGCCTTCCACAAAGAGAAAGTGGAGTGATTTCCTTCATGTCTCTGATCTGTCAGATGGCTGCTCCACTTCCCACAGGGAGTGATACTGGACTTGAGGAAAACACAACAAAATGCTTAGGAAAAGCACTACTGCACTGTATTCAAACAAATGGTTTTAATTATTTTAAATGAGATGTCTTGGCTTAAGCCAAGAAACTGAAAACAGAGGATGCAAAAATACTCTTGTTTAAGACTGCAGAAATTGAATTGGTCCTAATAATTCAAGTTTATTTTTCTGCAATAATTAAAGGAAACCTCTTGTGTTTCTCTGGCTGTGTGACCAGATCCAATTTGGAAACACGCTGAGCTTTCCAAGAAATCTTTCACTCAGTTGGATTTGGTCCTGAGACAATAAAAATTATGAAAGAATAAAAGAAAAGCACTTTCCCTGTGTTGCTTTTAGCAGATCCTGTGGGATTGTCTTCTGATGTCAGCTGGTTTTGGATGGAGTGTAAAGAACAAACTACCATCTCTTTATTCCTGGACAGTCCTTGGCTGGCTTGTGGGCTTTGTTCTTTCACAGGGCTCTACCCTGAAGCACCTGGGACCAAGGCTCAGTTCATGCCTGTGTTGCAATAAAGCTGTTGGCTTAATAGATGTGATCAACTTCTCCATCCAGTCAATGGAACGGAGATGTCTGTGCAGGAGATTGAGCACATGAGTTAGGCAGACAGATTCCACCTTGGTTGGCTTTCATGAGCGCTCTCTCTTCTGAGCAGAAGAGGAATTTATGTACTCAGTTTACAAGGACTCCTCTTGCCTAAATAATGAAGATGGAGGTATTGGAGGTAGGCAGACTAAATCAGTGCAGTGACAACTCTTTTGCCTCTGCTGAAGAGCAGCAAGCATCAAGGTGCTGTAGTTTACTGTCTCCTCGTGGTGACTCGTCAGGTGCATGCTCTACTTGAAATTAAATTAACTGAAGTCTGGGAGGCAAATTCCCACCTCTCTCAAGAACACTTTTAATAGCTTATGTCCATCTCTCCAACAAGACATTTGCTTCTAACACTGCCTCGGCCAGGAGGATGCAACCTATGAGCTATTGCTCCCTCCTGCAGTACTCAGGCTTCTCCCTTGGAGTTCCTCATCCAAACCCTGACCCACCTGGCCCCTCTTAGCTGCTGAGTTCTGACAAGATCACAGCCCGAGGTGATATGGCTGAATTTCTGTGTGCTTAACAAATTGCCTCTTCACTCAATTACATTTTATTTAATCATCTGTAATCATATAAATTATGCCTGATGGTAGTAAATGTTCATGTCAGCTCCTAATTACAGATTGATTAATTGGCTGTGGTGATCTGTATTACTTATATAAGAATATATGAAGATGATGATAAATTATTATTAGTATGTAACTTTTCATATGATACAGAGAGGAAACTTTCCTTTCATTGGCACTTACGTTCAGTGTATCCCAGACATTTTGCATCATTCCATGGCCCAGACTGGGACAGTTTCAATGAAGTTAATTTCAATTTCAGTACATTTAAAAAGAGACCGAGGAGAAGTATGATGTGTCGTGCTTTGTGACTTAGATGGAGCTTCCAGCAAATAAAGCACTCCTGAAAGATTTCTAGGCATCAAGAACTTCCCATCTAAATTTCCAGAGAAATGCTAGGCAAGTGAATGACTTCTTCAGAGCTGTGGTCTCTGGGGAAAACCTCCGTGGTCTTAACTCTCCCCACTTCATTCCCTAAGCAGAAAGAAACCCAAATAATTTGCAATATCTTACTGGTGCCATACTTAGCTTTCCCCAGATGATGACACGTCTGACTCCACTGCAATGGAAGACTCCTGCAGGACTTTCTGGAAATGGCACCCAAGTCCCACAAACCTCATTTGGCCACAGCAGTTTGTACAAATGTGTCAACATTACTGTAATGGGGCAACTGCTCATTGGCTATACTGCGTTAATTTAGTAAAGACATCAAGTTACATCTGAAAACATCTCATTAGGTCTATTTTGGGCAGCATTTTGGCTATATCGCTTCTTTAAGACAGTAGGAAATCCTCCAGTCTCCCTATTTTGGACAATAAAGACTTTACCACATCAGCTCTAGTTCTAGTTTAAGTTCTAGGTTGTAGATATGTCAGTCCTCCCCATAGAAATGTCTTTCATATTTACAGGAAGCACTGTTAGAAAGGGTCTACTTTTCATACCAAAGTCACTCAGAGACATTTTAAATGTGGTTTCTGAAAAAAAGGTCCACTAACAAACTGTCCCACCCCAGCACTTCTGTTACTTGAGACACTTCTTTTCCCTACAGGTAAACACCTTACAATTTCTATACTAATCCCCCAATTTTTCCAGTTCCACTAATCCAGCTAATCCCTCTCTGAAGCAGGGATCAATGATACCTATTTCATTTCCTTTTCTAAACTCAGCTCTCTTATCAAGGGGATATGCTAAATGCAATCACACGGTCTACCTTTGGAAAACCCAAGCTATATTTAAGATGATGGCACTTACTTTCTTCCAAATTTCCTTCTTGCTTTGTCACCTCATTGAGATCAAAGCTTTAGAATTAAAAGTCCGTATTTACTTTTCTGCCACTTGACATCTGGGTGAATATTGTCCTAATTCCTAAGAGCCAGATAACTTCAACTTCTTCTTGTTCTTCTTATAGGTCTACAAGTTCTGGTTGATATTAACAGGCACAATGAAAGCCACCTGTTTCATACACCAAAATCTTGTTCTCTGAAGTGAACAGCTTCAAACAGGTTCAAATGGAGTTGGTAACATAAACTGGTTGTTAGTGAGGGGATAAACAAGCTTTTGAGGAAGATCTGTCTGCTGATCTTCCACTCCATCCATTTGTCATGAGTGATAACCCATACTGCATGGGTTTTGGCAACCGCTTTTTTGGACAGGAAGAGGAAATCCCATTGCAAAGCCTGGGCTTCCTTACCAGAAACATTAGCAGAAAACCAGTTATGCAGGCCTGTCAATTTAGCTAAGCTTATAACCAACCGTGGGACCTGGGTTTGGAGCATGCAATAGGCATATCCACTGGGTTGCTGTTGCTCATGGGGTCACTTCCATTCCTGTGTGTAAATAAATCTTGAAGAGGAAAAGCCTTTGGGGTGAGTAAGGAGCACATGAATGCTGGAAACATCTCATCTATTTATAGTGGATGAGCCATCATTAATTTCTAAGCTGTAGCATGAGTGGAGTTGTCCTGTTTATTTTTATGTAGGCCTTTAAGGTTACATTTTTATTTTCAGGAGGGAGTGGGAGATTTTTCTACCGCTTCCCAACCACTCACCTATGTTCTTCCATCCACGCACATACAACAAACTAGAACAAATTGAGAAAAAGAAAAAAATGAAGAAAACAAGCAAAGCTTCCTCTGATTTTGAGTGTCTGCAGCTCAGAACCCACCAACAGACTTGCTGTAGTTAGCTCCCATTACAAGTTCGACTGAGACCAGTCTTCCTTTTTTGACAGTTCACTAATGGCAGTTGGATTTGATGGTGCTGGAGGTCTTTTCAAACATCAGTGATTCTGTGATTCTAATCCAGCCATTCACCCATCACAGAGAACTTTGAATCATAAAGAAATTTCACTCTTTCCCCCACCTCCAGACCCTCAGCAAAATATCCAGCTTAACTTTTTAATTTTTTTTTTGGCAGATGGCAAATAGCATCAGGCATGCTACATATCAGCCATGATGTATGGCCTTATGCGCTGACTGCCAACAACTCATGGCTCTGTTGTCTGGGTTTGCCTACTTGGCTGTTTAATTACGTGCAGTGCTGCTGTCCGCTGACATTCATCCTGGGGGCTGCTGGAATTCATGGGTGATGCTATGCTTACATTAGCTGATATTCAAACACATTAGTATGACCAGAGTGCGAAATACACGGTAGGTGGAGTTGATATTTCCATACACTGGTGCATCTACATGAGTTAAATTAGCCAGAAGAATATTTCTTAGAACAAAGTGTTTCCCTTCTGCTCTAACTGCTTTCCTGAATCCTTTTCTTTTTTCTTCTAAGTGATGGAAATTAAATTAGTGAGCATAACATTTTTATTTCTGATGCAAATTGCAATTTATTGAGAGGACATTTGAGGGGAGTCCTGAGATTTTATAAATATGGATTACTATGAGGCTACATAATAAAATGAATGCAGCACGCATAGTGGTTATTACAGCTGTAATAATACTGTTCCAAAGTAGACCTTTCATTATGAAACTCTTTGCCAACTCTAAATGAAAAGCAAAGGGTTATCTCTCAACCCTCTGTTATTGTGGCATTAGAAGAAGAAACCCAGATGACAGACCCAAAGTAACCCATATGAATGTATTTTCCTTCTCTTCTGTGTATCATAGATTCATCACAGAATGATCATAGGATGTCTTGAGTTGGAAGGGACCTCAAGGGTCAAGTCCCAGTCCTCCTGCTGTTGGCCACTAGTTCAATAATGAATCAGGCTGCCCAGGGCCCCATACAGCCTGGTCTTGAACACCTCCAAGAATGGGGCATCCACAGTGTCTATGGGCAAGATGTTCCAGCACCTCACCACCCTTTCAATTCAATCTTCCGCAGCTTCTAATCTAAATCTTTCTGCCTTTGGTTTAAAACCATCCCCCCTTGTCCTATCGCTATCTACCCATGAAACAGTTGATTTCCCTCCTGTTTATCATCTCCCTTTAAAAAAATTAGAAGGCCATAATGAGGTCTCACTGGAGTCTTTTCTTCTCCAGACTGAACCATCCCAGCTCCTTCAGCCTGTCTTCACAGGAGAGGTGCTCCAGCCCTCTGTTCATCTTCGTGGCTCTCTTGTGGACCCCCTCCAAAAGCTCAAAATCTTTCCTATGTGGGAGGCCACAGAACTTAATGCAGTACTTTAGATAGGGCCTCATGGAGGAGAATAAAGTGAGACAACTTCCTCCCTTTCCCTGCAGGCCACCTCTCTTATGATATAGCCCAAGTTAGTGTTGACCTTCCAGGCTGCAAGTGCACACTCTTGGTTTTTGATATGTTTTTCATCTCCTAAGTCCTTCTCAGTAAGATTCCTCTCAAGGAGTTCTCATTCTAGTCCATATGGGATTTCCCTGACACAACACACTGCACTTTGCTTTGTTCAATCTCATTTTGTTCATATGAGTCCATCTTTTGAGACTGTTAAGGTCCACCAGGATGGCATCCCTTCCTTCTGCCATATCTACTGTCCTTCTGCCATATCCACTGCTCCACTCAGCTTGGTGTCATCAGCAAACGTGCTGAGTGTGCACTGTATTCCATCATCCATCCATCCATCGTCTTACTGATAAAGATGTTACAGAGTACCAGTACCAGGCAGACCCCTTGGGGAGCCACACTCATCACCACCTCCTCCTGGACATAAAGTCATTGACCACAACAGTCTGAATGCCACCATCCAAACAGTTCCTTTCCACTGAATAGTCCACTCTTCAATCTTGCTCCAAGTTAGAGATAAGGATGAGATGGGGGACGATGTCAAACGACTTGCACAAGTCCAGATAGATGACATCAATTGCCCTTTGTCCACCAGTGCTGTCTCTCCATCATGGAAGGCCCTCAGATGGGTGAGGCATAATCTGCCCTTGGTGAAGCCTTGTCGGCTGTCCTATATCACCTGCTTGTCCCTCATTGCTTCCAGGAGGATCTGTTCCACGATCTTCCTAAGTACAGAGGTGCCTAGGACTCTTCAGATTGTAGTTCCCTGGATCTTCCTTTCTCCCATTCTTAAAAATGAGAGTCATGAGAGTCATATTCCCCTTTTTCCAGCCACAAGGAACTTCACCTGACAGCCATGACTTTTCAAGATGGAGAGTAGCTTGAAAACCTTGTCAACCAGTTCCTTCAGGACCCTGGGGTGCATGTCATTCAGCCCCCTAGACTTGTACACATTCTGCCTCATGAAGTGGTCGTGGACTTGCTCTGCCCTTACAGTGAGGGGGAGTTTTCTTACCCAGTTCCCATCAAGAAGGTGACAGATATGAGAAATATGAGAATCCTGGTTTTCAGTGAAAGCGGAGACAAAGAATTCACTGAGTACCTCAGCCTTCTCCATATCTGTTTTAGCCAGTTCTCCTTTCTCATTTAGCAGAGGAGGTGCAGTCTTTGGCCTGTTTCTTCTGAAAGACGTTCATTTTCCTGAAATTTTGGTCTGGGTCTTTCCTGTTTTTGAAACAGTCACCCACATTCACCATGAATGTGCCAATAGCATTAGCTGCCTCCCAGTGCTGTAGTTTCGGTATCAAATCTTAAAAGCAATTCTTCCTGCTCCATCTAGGGCACAAATCTGCCCCATCTCTTTTCACATCTCCTGTTCTCTGTCAACTCTCACGTCCTCCCTCATTTCCATGAGTTGCAGCAACCCAGACCTCTTAATCTGGCAGAAAGTGGTGGCCCACACTGACCTTATGATGGCACTTAGTGACCTACTGCTGAGGGAAAATGGTGATGCATCAGCATTGAGCCACATACATGGCCACACCATCACCATTCCTACCTCACCACACTGTAGTGCACGTAGAAAAATAGTCCCTGTTGGTCTGTAGTGGAACTTAGACCCTTAAATCACTTAATCCTAGAAGAATCCAGGAGTCCTGCTGCTGAAAGCTGCAAAACTCCAGTTGTTCTCACTTTCTGATGTCAATTATGTGCTTATGGGTTTGTCTCACAGGAGATGTACAGAAAGCAAGCACCTTACTCATCTTGCACTTACACTCATCTTGCATGCCTTACTCATCCTCAAGAACAGAGCTTGATTCAGTCCTTGCAAAGTTACATGAAATGATGCCCAAATATCTTAAACCATAACAAAAAATCCCACCTTTCACTCTCATCTACAGAGCTACAAATGCTCATTTCCTATTTTAATCTCTGTCCTGAGGATGAGCAGGCATAAGGCATATAATTTCAATTAATCTGAGATCTGCCACTATAAGAAGCTATAAAAGAGCTTATTATTATTTATTTCTCCAGGCATTTTAGTCATATGCCATTAGAGATATACAGCTCGATGTACCTCCTATGTCAATGGTAACGAAATAGCAAACATTAAAAACCCATAGGAGAGGTTATTGTGTTAACATCTGATGCAGGTCTATGTAAAATGCTGTGGTGGTATTTCATGCTGTATCTGTCTGCTGGAAAACTGGAAAAGTGTTCATGCTTAAAAAACAAAAGCAGAAAGAAAAACAAACAAACAAATAAAACCTTTCATGTTTTCAGTTTAGTTTGGAGTTTTTGTGTTATGGTGGTCCTGAAGATTTTGTGGAAAATTAGGGAAAGGAAATAGATTTCACCATGCAACTATAGGTCAAAGAGCTGGTGTTATCTGCTTTAACGCCTGGCCTAGGTGATAGGTCAGCACGTGGTCGGCGCTGACCCTTATATCTGTAATTGTATATTGCCTGGATTGGATGTTTAATGTAGAAAGGGTCTAATTCCTATTCAGATTGGAAGTATACATAAAGGCAAGGCTACAAATGATGTACACTGATAATTGCTTGGTGCTTTCCCAAGCAATGGTTCTCTGGTTTCTGCCTCCTCTTTTCAACGATTAAATGACTGCATCTGCTAAAGGCACAAAAGGAGAAAAAAAAAACAGAAAAACAAAGACTCCTTCCTCTCCTCCCGAGCAGGGCAACAGCACAAAGGCATCAGTGCACGTGTTTAATGGGCTCAATTTCCTTTCCTTGCTGTAGTTTGGTGGCTGCCAAGGGAATGCAGCAAGGTGGTGGCTACTGCTGCTTTATGGCACAGGACCACACTGTCACTCACCTAGAGACACCTGGGCAAGCAGTGCCCAGGCTTGTAACGTGTGGCCAAGGGTGAGAGTTTGTTTGGGAAGGATCACCCCATTTCCCTCTCCTCTTCCCCTCCAAAGTGGCCAAACCGGCACAAAGAATGCTGGATGTGCTCCTGGAATGTTCCTCGGAGCATTGTAACTGTGTGCTGGAAGAAATTAATTGAATGTTGAGTGCGGAAGGAAATAGCAGTAACAATAATAATGCACATCCCTAGCAACTGGAGAGGGAGGAGGTCTGTGTGGTTCTTTTGTCTCTTCTCTGCCAAAGAACAATCATTCTCTTCTCCAGTTAATCTCGCAGTCATTAGGCAGAGGTTTTGTAGAGGGAACTTGCTTATCCAAGGACTTTGCAATAGGAGGCCAAACTCTGCTGCATGTTTCAGCAGATGCTGAAGATCTCATGGTGGCTGTCCTTAGAGACGGTGGTCCTGGTTCATGGTGGCAGTGAGCACCTGGTACTCATGAGCTGCATGGCTCTGCTGGCACAGACCATTTTCTTATCATGACTCTTTTCTTGGATGCTTTGGAGGCCAGAACACTGTTTTCATAAATGAACTTCACATCCCTGTTTTTTGCTCATTGGAGGATCTATTCTTTCACTCCCTTACATGATGACTTCTTCAAGATCACATACAAGCTCTAGATGAAGCATTATCCCCCATTCAGGACGTGGTTAGTCCTTCCTCCATATTCTACTGGGGAAGGAGGCTTGGAAGAAGCCAGTGATTACCAGAAAAGAAAACAGATACCAGCAAGGTGCCCGCTTGAAGGAATTGCATAAATTGAGGGTGGGATCTGACCTGCAGGATGGTCAGTTCATGGGATACAAGCAAGGTGCAGGACCTGTTCGAACAAACAGGTGTCTGGAGTGGATTAACCCTAGCTCTTATCTTGAAACCCTACAGCAGCTCTGCCTCTCTGTGCCTTCCTTCTCCACTTGTATAGAGCAGATAAGAATATGCCACTATTCACATCAAGGCTTCATTCAGTAACACTTACAAAAGATTCTGAAATCCTCAGATGGCCAAGGTGAGAGAAGTAATCATTTATTAACAAGCTGAAGGCATGGCAGCCACATTACATCTCTACAGGGTATTTAATTTAGATATTGAGCATTTACTGTGGGTCTGGAAAGTAATTGCTGATCTGGGATGCTGGAAGGGGTAAAAAATCCCTCCTTCCCTCCTTCCTTCCTTCCTTCCTTCCTTCCTTCCTTCCCTCCCTCCTTCCCTCCCTCCCTCTCTCCATTTCGTTTTCCCTTCCTGTTTCTTTCTATACCTGTCTGAAATGCCAATGAATGCAGGTAGCAGGAGATTAAGATTCCTCTAACAATCCTTTGGATTTCAGTTGAGGCAACAATGTGTCTCTGATGGATTCCTCATGGGAAGCAAGAGATCTTGGAATTTTGGAGCAGGGCATAGCCCTCTCCAAGCTGGAGATGGCAGAGAACGATGAGCATCTCCTCTCCAAGTTGTTCGCATCTGATCTAACACATTCTGGTCTCCTGCCCTTCCTACCTCCCATCCCAGCCTCCTGCACCCCACTATGCCCCAGGGCTCACCCCCTCCCCAAATCCTCCCTGTCCCTCTCACCCCACTGCAGTGCCGGGCCATTGCCATTGAGCCTCTTCCGCCTCCTTTTCTTTTGTGAAAGCCGAATGGAACAATGTAATTAGCTTGTTACAATTAAAGTGACTCGACTGGATAAATTGTAATCACCCAGACTGAAGTTAGGCATCCCTGCAGGTCCCGGCCAGAGCAGCTGAGCTGCCTCATTTGCATAATTAAAATATACAAATGATAATGGATTTTGTACTCAATTTCCAGCGGCTGTAAATTCGAGAAACTATGAAATTAGAATAACGGAGACAGAGCCCGCCTTGAGGTAATGAGGATGACAAGTTTTGACAGTAGGGGTGTTTATAACACTAGTTTCTCGCTGCAAAATAAATAAGTACAAAAAAGATTAGGCAGCAATATTAGTTAATAGTTCCACAGGCAATGGGGAGAGGAGATAGACTGGTGATTACCTCTGCAAATTCACGCTGCCTTTTTGACAAGCTCTCTCCTAACCTTAGGGGACACCTTTTGCCTGATGATGAGAAATTGAGAATGAATTAAATGCATAAAAAGGGTTGTCACAGATAGACAAACCAAAGCAAAAGAAATAAAATTAGCAGTGCCATTTTTGCTCGCTGCAGGAGGAGGGGGGAGAGAAGGCTGGGAGAGAGACTGTAGTGCTCTGGGAAGGAGGAAATGAAGAAATTGAGGTGTCCTGAATAGAAGATGAGTTCACAAAAAGTGGGAAGTCCTTTGGGAACCGGGTAAAAATGGGAGAAAATAAAATTTGGGATCAGTTAAAGTACTGGGCAGGTCAGCTCCAGGCTCTGCCTGGGATCAAGTTGTTTTCTCCATGTGCGCTCCACCAAAAACAACTGCTGGTTTTCAGGTGTGCTGGGCATGGATTCTCTCCCCTCTTTTTGTAGCCTCCAGTGTGTTCTCAGTTCAGGTACCATCATCATTTATGCTTTATAATTTGCTTTACAGCATCTTGTTATGGTGTTATCTGTTAAAGAATGTATTTTTAATGTGTTTTATAGCACACTTTATAAATAAGTTATTAAAGAATGTACCTGCAGCTAGTGATCACTTAATAAATATTAATAAAGCAATTCCAGATGAGCCATCACTAGGAGTATTGGAGTATGCCAACGCTAGTTACCTACAAATAGTTTGTGCTGGTTCTTGATATGTTCTGTAGGGCTGTGATGGAAAAGTGGAAAGGGACACCTTCACAAAGTCCTTTTGGCCTTGAACTCCAGACTGACTCTCATTTCTGATTCCACCGAACAGAATCTGTGTTTTCTGATGCTTCCAGTTTGGCTCTGGCGCAGCCAAGAGCCTTGCAACCTTAGAGCAGGTCATTACTCTCCAGCAAATTTGTTTTTGCTATAGTTAGAAGGGAGATAAAAGCACCCTCTGGTGTGAGATTTGATGGAGTCATCTGGAGGTGCTCAAGAACCATAGAGATGCGGATCTGAGAGACATGGTCAGTGGGTATGGAGGGCTGTGGTCGGACTTTGTGATCTTAGATGTCTTTTTCACCCTTAATGGTTCTATGATTTTATGATTCTATGATTTCTAAATGGAGGAAGAAGCAGCAAAGTCTTCTCCTCCTTCCACCTCCCCTCTGCTGTTGCCATGACAGGTGCTCTCCTCCCTCAGCCCAGCGACCAAAGGACAGATCTGAAAGGCCCTCCTCTCTCCACAGTCCCTGTAATTGTCTTTGACACTGTTTATCATCTGCAATAATCCAGCTGTGCCCTGTTACTCCAGCTGCCCTAATTCGTGTCATCACTCCGGCACCAGGGAGAAGGAAGTGAGAGGTAGGGAGGAGAGGTGAAGCCATTATGGAGCTGACAGGGCAGGAAGAGTGCAGTGTGGTGATGGACTTAGCCATCATTTGATCTGAATGAAAACATCCATCCTATTGGATTGACCTTTCCCTGAGAGTAATGGATCTCCCTGTGTATCATTTTTGCTGCATTGCTGGCTATTCCAAGGAGATAGTTGCTGGTAATTAAGACAGATTCCTCATCCGATTCACCCACAGCAACGATCAATAGGAGCCTCCAGAGGGATATTTCCAGATTATTGCTATGTCTGCACAACTTTTGGAAGTTTTGTAGATCTCATCATGAGAAGTATAGTAATCAGGTATAGAGTGTTGGGGTCATTTCTCAGGAAAGGTAAGTATTTGCAGGATCCATGTTTGTATGTACAAATGAATGCCTGTGCTGTCTCTTGCTGGGCATGAAAATTGTCTCCATTTCCTCAATTCAAAAAAGACAGGGATCTCCTAGGAGTTCAGTGGAGGACCACAGATTTGTTAAAGGGCCTAGAACATCTCCCTTATGAGGAAAAAACAAGCAATCTGAGTCTGTTAAGGCTGGGGAGAAGGATTCTGAAAGGGGATCTGACAAAAGCTTATAAGTACTTGAAGGGATGTGGGAAGCAAATGGATGAGGCCAGGCTCTTCTCGCTGGTATATGGTGTAGGACAAGGAGTAGTGGCCTGAAACTTGAAGAAAGGAAGATCCATACAAACATGCAGAAGGTTTTTATGGTAAGGGTGACAGAGCACTGGAACAGGTTTCCCAGAGAGGTTGTGAAGTCTCCTTCTTTGGACATATTCAAGACATATCTGGACTCTGAGCTGTGCTACCTGCTGTAGGGAACCTGCTTTAGCAGTGGGGTTGGGCTTGGTGATCTCTTTAGATCCCTTCCAACCCTTGTGATACCATGATTCTGTGAATTACAAACCCACATGCTGTTATAAATTCTGCAGAGGTGGAACTGGGAGAAAAAGTTTTATCTTCTTTTGCAAATTGAGTGCTTTTGATGGTATACTCCATCAGGAGTCTGCATTCAGAGGCCTCTTGCTGGCAGCTGGCAACCAGGCCATAGCAGCATCTATAACTGGATGGATTTATCATCCTCTTCAAACCAACTGTTCTGTGATTCTATTACTCTGTGATTCCATGATTCTATGATTCCATGATTCTATGGTTCCATGATTCCATGATTCATTCGGTTCTTTTCTAGCCATTTGCAAACTCAAGAGTCATGATGTCTTCAAAACCCAAGTCTGCATATGGGAATGGAGCCCCTGAGTGAAGGTTCTCTTTGCCCTCTTGTAGTGGGTGGTAAAACCTGTGTCGGTGTCAAGAGGTTCTGGAATTTGTTCCTCAATATATTGATCCATGAGCAGCAGCCAAAAAAAAAGTTGGGATATGTGCTTTAAAATGTAAAGGGAGAAATATTTCAAGCTCTGAATATAAATAAAGTTAACAACTTGGCTCTTCTCGTTTTCCTTTGTAGCTCTTGCTCTGAATCAGTGACCTCATTTTCTGGAAATGGACATTTGATTGGACAGTGTTGGGAAGGCCTGTCAGTGGTTCCCTCTAAATCTGAGGCACTATTTACCACTTCTATGACTATAATAGTTCAAGTCTTCTTACATTTCTGAGACACAATGTTAATTCCTTTGGTTTCCAGATTTTGTTAACATTTCCATGAATCTGTTGAACATTTCTGGTCTATTTTATTCCCAGTCTTTTAAATCAACTTTCTATTTCTCTGAAGCCCATTCCGGTCATCATAGCTTTTTTAAGTTTTTTTTTTTTTTTTTTTTACTTTTTACTTTTTTTTTTCTTCTCATTGTAGTTTTCCATTTCACATTAACACATAAAGAAAAATGTGTTTTATTGGAATTGCTCTGTTACAGCAAAGATCATTCTTCTTCCTGTGGGTGAAACCAGATAGAGGTGTGCCTCGTGGCTTGTGTTATAAGTCCCACCCTAGCTGTATGGCCAGAACCTAATCATAGGAGTCTGAAAAGAGATTCTTATTATTTAAATGCACTTTCACCCATGATACATTTTAGAGCCATAAAAGAACATTAACTGGTTCTACTTTTATTTCTTTCATAATACCAAGTTTTGATATGAATTGATCATGCTCTTAAAAAGTCAATTATGTTTGTATTTCTTCATGATACTGCATGTAAAATTTCTGAACAAAAATAAATAGAGATCTGTCCACCACTAATCCAATGTAAGAACATTATTAAAAGGTATGGATTTCATTTCTGCAGGACTAGGAAAAGAATCTGATCTATGATTTCTGTTAGTCCAGTGCTCCTTTGGGTGCAGGGAGGAAAATTCCAACAGAATGGAGGGCAAGGCTTTAAATATGGATATCTCTTGTTGCATTGTGCTAGTGCTTGTGGTGGCAATGGTGACGAGGAGATGGTTGGACTAGGTGATCTTATAGATCGTTTCCAACCTTGTGATTCTATGATTCTATGATTCTATGACTTGGTTTTCTATTCATGTGAAGATCATAGAAACACAAAGCTTGGAGAAGACCACTAAGACCACAAACCCAACCCCAGCCCATCCCCACAATGCTAACTGACTATGTTCCCAAGTACCACATCTCTGCCATTCTTGAACACCTCCAAGGATGGACACTCCATGACTGCCTTGAGGTGGGCAGCCTCGTCCAATGCCTGACTGCTCTTTCTAAGAAGAAATTGTTCCTAATAGCCCACCTGAATCTCTCCTGGTACAACTTGAGGTCTCTTGACCAGACAATGTTCTCCACTTATTCGGCAGTAGGTTTGCAATAGTCAAGTGTACATTACAAAGCCAGCAATGTGCATCACAGGTTGGGTGCCAGCCCATCAAATCAACAGTCGGCTGGAAAAAAGCATGAGATCTGGAAAAAAATTCCCAACCTCTTCCATAGCTCACTCATTTAATCTGATCTTGAAGAGAATTCCTAGTAAATAAAAGAACGTTAATATCATCTGATCTCAGGGAGCAATCCTTGTGTGCAAGCGTGGTTGTGGATTAACATCTTTGTGAGCTCCAGTGAAAGGGGCCATTATAAAAATGAGGTTGGCTAAGATGATTAAATGTTATTTACAGACAGAACGTGGATCTGATTAAATCACCAGGAGGGGGTCTCTGCTGTGGTGACAGGAAATATCCACATCATTCAGCAGAGGCGTTTCCTTCATTTCAGTAATTAGGGAGTAAAGCAACTCGGACAGTCTGTCAGCTCCAATATGGTGGAGCTAACAGGAGATCGTGTAAATAAAACCTGTTTGATTAGATCAGAAATTAGAGGGCATCATTTTTCCCGTTACTTTGCAATTTACTGTTGAGGTCTTTAGAATATTGACATCAACAGACACCACTAAGAGTAATTATTGGGCTATGTTTTAAAAAATGAATTTAGCAGCTTCCCTTAGAAACTGGATAACTGGTGAAAATTTGGGAGGATCTGGCCGGACATCTCCAAGTGGAAACCTGAAATTACAATTAACTGTTCTTTTCAAAACCTGATACTAAAGAATACTCGCTGTAAACATTTTTTTACCTAGCCATAGGTCCAAGTTCATTTTATTAGTGCAGGGAAGAGAGAAATATACTGTTTCCAAGGTGAAAATCATTCCCGAAGTTGTTCCAGTAGTTTTATGGTTGCAATCCCTATGTCAAAACAGCAAGCTAGTTGCACTTCACTTTGTAGATGTTTGTAAAGCCTTTTTAATCAATACCTGAGATACCATTTCTTTTGTGTGTGTGTGTGTGTCTGAATTCTGTTTCCACAAGAATTTGCTCTGGGAAATGAAAGCAGGTGTGTGCCTCTCCATCAGCAGGGAGTTCATACTGGTTAGTTTTTGTTTTGTTTTCTTTTTTTTTCCTTCCTTTCACATAAAAAAGTTTTGAATAAGTTAATGAGGTTTAGTGGTCTCCTGTGTTGCAGTGAGGTACATTTTCAGACCCATAAAAGCCAGGCTAGGATTAAAACCAGCATTGGAGCAATGTCATTCTTGGCAACGGCACCTGTTCATTGCTTTCTAGGTCTCCTTCATTATTTTTGTTTATTATGCACACTGCAGTTGCACTGAAAAGGACCATTTGGAGACCATTGCCCAGGAACAGGACATATATCTAAAAATAAAATATCTAAACAATCACTTTTGGCAGATAACTCTTAAATAATTTTTCTGTTTATGAACTCCAGTGCAGTTCCCTTTTCTTTGGATAAGCACTGGCTCCCAGTGCTTCCTCCCACATTGCCATGGCTCACACAGAAGGCCTTGCTTCTGCCCTCCTTTTGCTCTGGGAGCAGAGGGGCACAGCTGCCGTGGGATCAGAGTGGCTTTCCTGTGTGGGAGGGGTATAGCACAGATCTCCAAATCACAGAGTCATTAGGGTTGGAGAAGATCTCCAAGACCACCAAGTCCAACCTCAACCCATCAACACCATGCCCCAGTACAGAATCACAGAGTCATTGAGGTTGGACAAGACCCCTAGGATCACAAAATCCAACCCCAAACACATCTCCATCCTTCCCACATGTCCATGCAAAGTAAACTAGTTTTCCACTCCCATCACTGGCTCCTGGAATTTCTGTAGCTATCTTCTTCACATGAGATTGCCACTTATCTCTGTGACCTCATTTCCCCGCTGGTACAATGAGAGTGGTGCAGACAATCTGTTCATGTTTGTAAAGCAAGGGAGCAAAGTGCTGAGCGTAATGTTAATAAATGGCAGCTTGAAAGTGTGCTCTGCTCCACTGCTTTCTCTCACAGCCAATACAAACAACACAAGCTACATCCTCTCCTCCTAACACTTCACTCCAGCAGTGTTAATTTCACTTAATGCTTTTACCATCCTGACAGTTACATTCTAAACTCTGAACTCTCATTGGCAGCCTTTTTGTGCCATCTCTCCAGCTTGCAGATGGCTGCAGCTCCTGCTGCAAACTGCTGTGGTAAGAGCAAGCCTGAACCAGACCCATTCTCGTCCTCTGCACTTTTGCACTGATTGAGCTGAGCTGAGCATCATGGCTCTGACCAGCCTTAGTGATGCATCAAAGAATGGTAGAATGGTAAAATCATAGAATCACAGAATTACAGAGTGGTAGAATCGTGGAGTTATAGATTCATAGGATGAGAGAATGGTAGGATGATAGAATCACAGAACTGTAGAATTTTGGGATCATGGAATCATAAAACCTTAGACTATATCCAAGGGATGAGTAATCTGGGAAAGGGATGTCTGCCCTTCGGTGCCATGTAAAACTATAGAATGGTTTCAGTTCAGAGGGACCCTTAGAGGTCATCTGGCCACAGCTCTATCACATGCTCAGTGCCCCTCCAGCCTGACCTTGAGCAACTCCAGGGACGAAACATCCACTACTTCTCTGTGCCAGTTTCTCACCACCTTTGTTCACTGCCCTCATGTGCCAAAGGAAGCTGCATAGTGGATTTTCCTTCTCCTGCTGCAGCACGCCCATGGTTACAGTTGGCACCGTTAAACACTCGGTGCTCACTGCCTGGGGATGTGCAATTATTCTGGAGCCTTCTCCTAGTTACAGTAGGATACACTGCATTACTGCAGTCACTACAGAGTGACAAATGAGTTTTTAATGATACCTACTCTACCTGGAATTATCTGTAAACTACAATTAAGGAAGTAGCTGCTCAAGGAATTAAAGATCAGAGAAAAACAATGTGCTTTTACAGTGACTTATGAGGAGATCTGCAAATCCATGATAGTTTTCTGTGGAGCAGGTTGGAAGAAGCAACAGCGTATAATAACGTTAAACGATCTTTTGTCTGCTGTCACTGCAGTGTGCTAGAATGCAGCAGTGCTTATGGACTTCCAGTTTTCAGTTAATCTTCGAGGGTTCAACTGCAGCTCATGGTCTAGAGGTGAGTTTATTTATCCATACATTTATTGTATTTTGAAAGGATTATGTGAATTTTGGTGGAGCAAATAAAAGATTTCCACTGTCTTGTAGATGACTGTACCATGGGAATCTCTGGTAACAAATCCTGGTGAAAGTTGCCAATATTAAAAATAGAATGACACTCAGTGATGCCTCTGTGCTGAGTCATCTTTCCTTTTCTGTGGTATTTTATTATTACTATTCCAATGCACTGGTTATTGAGTGTATGATTGTTCTTTCAAATGAGTTTGGACAGCATCTATAGCTTTGTAGCAATTAAGAGGCCACAGACTTTAGCAGCTCAGAGAAATGGAGCAGGTTTTAATAGCTTTATTTATCTTTAGCTCCTGCAAAGCTGTTTGGACTTCCTCAATGGTGGGCAGTTTTGTATCAATAAAAGGATGCTGGGACTTATTTCTTGTAAATGCAGGCGGGTCGTTATCAATGGCATGGGGAGCCTGGCACAGTGCTGTAGAGATGGTTTCTCTCTTAGCTCAGCCATCAATTCCAGAACTGACAATGAACGTTGGAAAATGTGAACAAAAGCTTTTTGAATCTGACCTCTGGGCTGCAAAGCTTCCTTGCTGCTGCTAATTGTTTTCCTGCCAGCTTGTAATGACCAACACCCACATTTACCTGAGGGTGATGGACTGAAATCTAGCTAGGTAACTTGGGTAGACATGGTTGAGTTAAGGGATGTGGTCAGTGGGCATAGCAGGAATGAGTTGGGGTTCGACTTCAGGATCTTTGCAGCCTTAATGACTCTGTGAGTCCGTGATCTTCACGGCCCTGCTCCTGTCAGTAGATTTTTGTGCCTTTTGTTTGAAAGAGTGCTTGCGATATGATGGACAGCCAGAAAACGAAGCCTCTTCTTATTCTGAGGAACGTGCACTATTGACTAAAGCTTAAACATGATTAACTTGTCACTAAGTGCTGAAGTTGTATCACAAGAATGGGAATTGGGAAAGTCCATTAGGGGAAATTTGTTTCCAGCTTGTTTTCATTAGCTCCTTTTCTTGGCAGGTGATTACGAACCTTATTTTCTCAGTTGTCCCTGATCTGTGATATTCTCAACACTGCACTCATAAGTTTGTGTCCGGCATTCTTGCTCAATGTTTACTCAAGATGATTCCCACTGGAAATTTCGAACAGCTTTATTACAGCAGTCCACAAAAGTCAAAGCCACACTGAGAGTCATTTGAGCTGTAAACTTAAACACCAGTGATTGATTTTCTTCTGCTTTATAATCAGAGAATCACAGAATTATGATGGTTGGAGAAGGCCACTAAGATCATCAAGTCCAACCTCAACACATCACCACCATGCTCACTGACCATGGCCCCAGAATGAAGAAGTGCGATAAAGTTCAGCATCCACAGGTGTTTTCTGACTCAACTCAGCATACCAAAGTGAAAATCAGGGTAGAATTTAGAAATCATGCACAATGAGAGAATATTTCCCAGCTCTGATTGAGTTCTGACAAGTCTTTAAATCAGTTATTAGAATTGTACAGAATGTGGATGCTGCTGTCCCGTGTTTTTAAGAAGAAATTTCTTCCATAGTGGCATCCTAAGGATTATAGCTCTTGCTGAAACAAAGTCCATCAACCGACTGGTCCACCAGCTGATAATAGTGTGTGCATTAGTGTGTGCATTTGTGGCCAACAGTTGAATTACAACAGATGGAAGTGATGCTTAGGGGTCTATTTGAAATGACATTTTTCTTTGCTTAGCAGTCACTTCCCAATTAGACTTTGTAAAAAACATGTATTTTTTTAAGGAGTTATCTCTGATCTCCAATCCATACTCAGCGGATGCTCTTCTTCCAGTACATGAACAAGATTGCTGTGGAAATATCTATACATACATATTTATAAATTAGTAGTATTAACTATGAATATCTTTATTTACAGTTGTGGGAGTATAAACTTCGCATTTAGAGAGGAGGAAGTCCTGTGCGAGGCATTTTTTTCAGCTGAAATTAACCACACTCTTGTTTTACAAGGATGGAGATGGAGGGCTCAACTTCAGCACGAAGTTGTCAAGGCCGTCTGGCAGGATGCAAACCCAAATTTCTCACCTGATTGCTCCTCTCTGCCTACAGGGCAAATGTTCCAAACGATGCACAGGAGGTGTATGGACAAAACCTATTAATAAATAATTGGTTTTGTACCCCTGCCTCCTGCACAGTTTTTGAAAATTCCCTTCTCTTCCTCGTCTCATTCATTGAAAATCAGGCTGAAGAGTGGATGCAGCGTGGAAGCAGTGCTTAAGGGAAGAGCTCTCAGCTGTGCTCCTCTACACCTGAGGTTACAAAGGCAGATAGGATATTTCCTCATGCTGAAGGATATTTTTGTTGAACGCACACCCAACATCATGTAGGATTTTTCTTATCACTGCACAGTCACAATCCTTAGAAAGAGGAATATGCCCCCCAGGCCTCATAATATCATCCTTTATTAGGAAAAAAAAAGAACAACGAATGCAATTAAAATACAAATATTTCACATCCCAGTGGTCTGGATGCTGCTTGGCATCTCCCAGGTGGTTTCCCCTTTGAACAAATGTGGTGGATGCAGTGGCTCTGGAGCAGTAGCATCACTGTAACAGAAATGAGGATATGAATAAATAGACATAGATGCACAACTGGGAAAGGAGAAGGAATGTTTTAAGAAAATTCTCTCTTGACAGTTACAAAAGGCCCCAAATTTCAGCTTTTTCTTTGTGTATTCACAAGAACAGATAATCTTGAGGGTCTTTTCCAACTTGAGCAATTCTATGATTCTATGATTTGTTTGGTGTTTCTCCACTGTAGAATGCTGTGCTTGTCCAGAAATGATCAGACAAAGAAGCAATTCATTTCTGGTGTTTGCAGCTCCAAGAGTTTGCAGTTGCACCACTGGAGGTTGTTATCATAACAGAATCCCTAATTCTGTCCACATCAGTCCAGGCTGATGAAAGAGTCCACTGCACAGGAGTCCACTGCTGCAAGCATGAGGTTACCTCCTCCGTGG
The DNA here is from genome assembly GCF_019232065.1 of Centrocercus urophasianus. NCBI lineage: Eukaryota > Metazoa > Chordata > Aves > Galliformes > Phasianidae > Centrocercus > Centrocercus urophasianus. The sequence continues at coordinate 35,199 of NW_024884575.1, forward strand.
CTTTGTGCTTCTATAATACTCAAGATATATCATCCCTTGGCAATCGATTGGCCATTCCCAGATCAATAGTTACCACTTGGGTCAATTAATCTTGATATTCACTTTAAGAGTAGTCAGTATCTATTATTGATTTTAAGAATAATGATAAGTAAGTTCAAGGGACCTGATCCCATGGTTAGGAGAACCTCCCACCGCAAGCCACGTATCACTGGGTGGGAGCAGACTGGGGCCCGACTGTTCTCGTTTAGCCTTTTAAATTCGTGATCATATCTCTTTTTTCTTTTTTTCTCTTTTTTTTTTCCTTTTTTTTTTTAATTCTAAAGTGTGTCACACCACTCACAGGTATGAAATAGTAAGTAGAAAAACTCACATACATAAACGTGTTTCTTTACTTTCAGGAAGTTCTTGATCACCTCTGAGAGTTCTAGCTGATCAAGCTCAAGGGATGGCAAAATTTGCTCCTTTATTTTTGCTATAACTCTGTTATTAATTGATATGTTTGCAGTAAGGCATTGCGTACAATTTTACGCATGAAGTGTAAGAGTGTATTTCTTTGACTGGAAAACAAAGCAGTGAAGTATCTGTAAATTCTTCCATGACTATAAATTTATTACCTGGAAAGTGTTCATGAAATGTGTAGCCATTTGTATTCTCTGTAGAATTAATTTCTGTATCTTTAGAATGCTCTGAGAATAACAAATGGGCTGCCAGCTTAGAGTGACAATGTGTTCAATAAGACGGAAATGGGCTATCTAATATTTGTAAAATAAAATAAAAAATTACTTTCTGGAGGTAATTTTTAATTTTGGAGTTTTGTGCAAAATAGTACAGCAGACCAAACCATCACTGGAACTGAAATGCATTAGTTCTCAAAATTAGATTTTTTTCTGCAACAAAGAAGTATACATCAAAAACTCATTTCCCTTCCCTTCCCTTCCCTTCCCTTCCCTTCCCTTCCCTTCCC
>NW_024884576.1:0-11069 GCF_019232065.1 Centrocercus urophasianus
TTCCTTCCTCAACCTTCAAAGGTTGTTTCCTTAAATTACTCTGATTTGTAAACTTCTTCCTAATATAATTCTGTTTAAGAATCTGACTCCCCTTATTTCATGTCAGATTACTTAAATCGAGTATGTAAAGGTGTATTTTTGTTTGCAACGTATTTTCTGGTAGGTATTTAATTTTAGCTTTTTAAATAACTGATCAGTAGTCATTATTCTCTCTGACTTGAGTAACGTGTTGTTTTGTCTTTAGCCCTGTGGAGGAGGACAGAGATACAAAGCTAATCTCAAAAGACGAGAAGGGTATGTATCCTTAAACAACGAACCTTGGCATTTATGTCAGTGAAGCTCCTTTTTGTTGGATGGGGCCTTTTGTTGTGAAAGCTTTGAAGTCTCTACGGTTCTTAAATTTCATTATTTTCTTGTTTTCCTGGATTTTTAAAGATGCAGTTATGCCAAAACGTTCTTCTCTTTGATACATTTTGCAAGGCTTTGCGTTGTGCCCCTTCTGTTTGTGTCTTGATCTCCAAAGGTAGGCGCTGATCTGTGACAAATATGTCCTTCATGGCTCTGAGGATACCAGCAGCTGTTAGTGAGTCCAAAGCCTTTTGTGATTGCTTTCCTTGTGGTTCTTTACACCATCTCCTGTTACGTGAAAATGACACACAGTCTTGTATTCACGTACTTAAGCATCACAAATGCTCCAAGTTTCATGTCTTCCAGTTGGATCGATGGCTCTTAAATCTTCATCTGCTCAGATCCTGTTTCCAGTGCCAATATGCATGATAAGCAGGACGGGCATTTCTAGATGAGCAGTGCCACAGGAGGCCTTGCCTGCTCCTTCTTCTCATTGTGCTTCTTCCTTTTAATGCACGTTCTGCTGAGCCTTTACTTCTCTTTCCTCTTTTCTGTTCTCTTACCACTCCAAGGCAGAAAGCTTAGAACTGCCTTGCGTGCAGCAGAGAGTTCAAAGCAGTGAGTGCTGAAGTCCCAGCAGTTCTGTAATTGGCAAGAAGTTCATTAGGAGATCTGTCTGCTGATAGGAAAGGAAGGATTTGCACGGCTTTAGGTTTTGCAGCACAGACTGAACTCGTCATCAACTGCTTCCACCCAGATTCTGGGTTATGCCTGTCTGTGCCAGCGACCAGACCTCGCCATTAGCTCCATCCACATCTGTTCACCTTTCATCCGTATTTTTACTCTTATTTCAGGACATTTAAAGGACCGTTTAACAGGTTCTATTATTTACCCAGAGTCTGCAGCACGTTTTGGGCCGTGTCATCTTTCTTCTAAGAGATTGTTACAAATCCCTGCCCACTTTCACATGAGCTTGTACAAATGTGACAGCGTTTCCTGCAGAGCTCGTGTTTGCAGCAGGAAGGTGGCAGCTCTCACATGAAGAAGTAAGAAAGAGAAAGATACCTGAGTAAGGAGAGCATTTCAGATTGCCTTTGAAAGATGCATCTCCCCATTGATGACAGTTCTGAGAAATTCCTTCCATCACCAAAAAGGTGTTTTAGAAGCAGATGGATGTAGGGAGACCTGCTGCACTCCAGTCTCAGAAGCCTGTGGGACTGAATGGTCTGAAGAGCAATACAGAGCTCCTAAAGAGATTTCAGAGGAGGCTGGGATGGTGTCCTGGTGTGAGCTCCATGCAAAAAGGCAACCATCAGAACTTGCATAAATCAGACTGTTTCAAAAAGGGATAAAGGGATAAAAAACCCTGTTTGTTTGGTTTTTCTCTAGCACAGTTACCAGTAACAGAAGTTCAACCAGGAATCAGTGAGATTACAGAGGAGCTGGCCAGGCTTGCTGGTTGCTCCTTAGAGAGATGAGCACCATACAATCACTCAGCAATAACAGATGTTTGCAGGGAGACATCATCTCTCCCTGTCAGAGATAACATCTGTGAGCATTCAGCTTGAACCTTTCTCAATCTCTGGACCACGAGTTCTCAGACTTGACAATGATGCAACCACTTAGCAAACCAGTTCAGATGTGCTGGGTGGGTGTTCTGTAGTTCCTGCATAGCTGAATGCTGACCCTTTTCTGACTGCAGTAACTGAGGTCGTAGCTCAACTGTTCACACCCTGAACATGAGCAACATGCAGGCAGGCACTTAGGAAGATATGTTCTTGTTTTTATGGTGAATGTTTTTCCTTGAGGTGCGGTTAATCTGCATCCAGTTCTGATTCCTTAGGAATCGAGGAGACAAGGGCAAGACTTGAGTGCCTGTGGGTGCTGACTCGGTTCCCACAGCCCTCGCAGGTCTTCAGTCTTTTCCTGTAAGTTCCAACTTGCTGGGGTGGATCCAGACACGTTCTGCAGGGCCTCAGTTACTTCATCTCTGGAGTTTCTGCCTTGAGGAATGATGGAGGGAATAGCATCCCTCTGTTGCACGTGCCAGAGCTTGTTGCTCCATCTTAGGAGAGTTTGGACTCCTCGTTGCCTTCAGGAATACGAGCTGTTGGGAGGTGAAGTTTATGCTTTGCTTTGTGATTTGAAGAATGGGATTTGTGGAACTGTTCTTTTTTAAATATGGGAACAGTAGAACTAATCAGGATTCGGGCTGTGCTTTTGTTTGTGTTCCTAATTAGGTCGCGCTGCTGGCGGTTCTGGGAGAAACTTCTGGGTGAGTGGACTTGCTTCCACCACCAGAGCTACAGACTTAAAGAATCTGTTTAGCAAATATGGGAAGGTAAGGCTGGTTTGTTTGTTTATATTCCCCTCAGCATAAACTGTAAGTCTTGGTGTGCTTCTGTTGCTGAAAATGTCGGTGGGATTGTAGAGGGAAGAAAAACCTGTGTGAGTTCATGGCAAATGGCTGCAGTTTTGTTTTATCTCTTCCAAACAAAAACAAAATTCCTTTTTCAGTCCTTATACAAACAGACAGCGACTGCTTACATACCCCTCTGTGTCCTGTGGTGGTGCCTTTACTCATTGGAACCCACAGTAAGCAGTGAATGCTGCTTATTAAATGTGTTCCTGGGACAAAGTAGGATAATGCAGTATTTGATAATGTTGTTTATGGGCATACGTGAGGAATTCCTCAGTACCTGAAGGTTTTCCTTTGTCTGAAGTGGATGACTGCTTTAAAATGCGCTCACTTGGGCACTGTTATTTTCTACTGCATTTGTTATGAATTCACTCCATCTCAGCTGCGAAATGGGAAGAACTAGTTGGACAGAGCACTGCTATCAGAGCTGATGGCATTTCTTGCACGGAGCTGATTCCTAAGGATTTCTCTCAGGCCTCTGAAGCCCATTTAAAGATGTCTTTCTCAGCAGGTTGTAGTTAGAGAAGTCTCTGCTGGTAATGCCTTACTGAAGGTTTAACTGAGAAAACATTGCAGAGTGTGAGCTGTGACCTGACAGTAAGCACTGCAATGGCTTCAGTGTCACAGCATCGGGTTTGACGGTCAGAAGAGTAACAGAAGCTTCTTTCCCCATGTCAGTTAAAAAAAACAATGCTGCCTTTCCATTTATTTGTTCAGAATTCCAGCTGGTGAGCTGGAATGCATTGATCATAGAGATACCACAACGGGTTCAACGTGTAAGGAAAAAATAAGCTCACCTCACGTTTGCAGCTGCTTAGCTGCCACAACGCCGCGTGCTCATGTAAATCAAATTACTGTCATTTGCTACAAAGCACTGGTGGAGGTTGAAGCTCCCAAGCAGTTGGTGCCCATCTGCTAAATGAATCAGGAGCTCAGAAGTACGTTCCGTGCTCAGCTCCGCTTTAACGCGATGCCTCTGTGCACACACTGGTGACAGCAGTGCCATTTATAAAGCAATGTTCTAAGCAGGCTTTTTCAAGTTGCTTTTGGGGGAAACTCCTCTTTCCTAAGCAGAGCTACGGATGTCACTCTGTCATCTCTGTGCTGACATGACGACATCATTATGAGCAGCAGCAGCGTGCCCTGGCTTGCAGCAGGGATGCTCTGAGTGTTCCTTGCTGGTAGGGCTGTGCCCTCATTGCTGTGAGTGTAACGTGTGCTTTCTTTGGGAAAGGTGGTCGGTGCAAAGGTGGTCACCAATGCCCGCAGCCCCGGCGCGCGCTGCTACGGCTTCGTCACCATGTCTACAGCTGAGGAAGCCACAAAGTGCATTACTCACCTGCACAAAACGGAGCTGCACGGGAAGATCATTTCTGTGGAAAAAGTGAGTATTGAGCCTCTAAGATTTGTCGCCGCCATCGAGTTGTGCGCGTAATTGAAACCATGATCTCAGCTGATGTGCAAAATAAATTTCAGGCAAAAAATGAACCTGCTGGGAAGAAACCGACTGAAAAAAAGGAGAACGAGTCGAAGAAAGAAACAGCCAGCGAGAGGTACTGCCTTCAGCATCCCCTGCCCTGAGGTGTTGCAGTTCTGTGTGTTGATTTGTCAGGAGAAGCTGTTAAACAGAACTTTTATGACAAACATCCAGAAAGTGAAAGTGTGTGTTTGTAACTACCTCACCTCAGCCAATCAAAACTCTGTTAGTTTAATTCTCTCTTCCTGAATATCAATCTAATCTATATCAACATCTGCCTGTAGGCCTAGCAGTAGTAAAAGGGATGAGAAATGTGACCAGAAAGACGACTCCAAAAAGACTGAAGACAGAGATGAAAAAGAAAGGAAAGAGAAGGATGAACAGAAGTCTGCTTCATCGGATCAGCCTAAATCTTCCAAGTCAGGTAACATGGCTGTTCTTCATTTCACAGTCAATCTCTCATAGGATCATAGAATCCTAGAATGGCCTGGGCTGCAAAGCAGCACAACGCTCATCAGCTCCAACCCCTGCTGTGTGCAGGTCACCAACCAGCAGCCCAGGCTGCCCAGAGCCACATCCAGCCTGGCCTTGAATGCCTGCAGGGCTGGGGCATCCACAGCCTCCTTGGGCAACCTGTGCCAGTGCCTCACCACCCTCTGGGTGAAAAACTTCCTCCTCATATCCAACCTAAACCTCCCCTGTCTCAGTTTAAAGCCATTCCCCTTGTCCTGTCACTATCCAAGAGTGGATGGTCTTGGGGGAGCACTGACATTGTGTCAGCCTTAATGGTGACTCTTGGGATAGTGAAGAAATGCATTTTGAGCAGGGGTTTAAGGACCTGTTTTAAATTGTAGAGGAGGTGACTCTGTGCACAGTGATGAGCTGCACGTGTTGTGTAGTGCTGTTATTTCTTACACCTCTTTCTGCTCAACTTCTGATTTGTACAGGGAGTAAAGGAACAGAGAGAACGGTGGTAATGGATAAATCCAAAGGAGAACCTGTTATCAGTGTGAAAACATCAACTACATCAAAAGACAGAGTGAGTCTGTTTGGGATGCATGGTACATGGGTTTTCCTTAGAAACAGAGCAGGAATCCCACTAAGTTGCACGTGCCCTATGTTTGTCCTGCTGATCAGCCTAATTAGGGTTTCTGTAATGCAGATTTAGCTCTTAATTAGTCAAATATTTTTCATATTGCTGATAACATATTCAGCAGTGAAATCTTGCCAAACTCAACGTGGGAAGGAAAGGTCTTCTGTTATTATGTTGTGGGTCTGCAATGTTTAAAAAAGAAAAAGCAACAGCAAAATGTGGGGGCAGAGCTTTGAGATGTGTGCGAATGGAAGCAGAGCACTGCGCAGCGCTGGGCCTTTTGTAAATGCACTCTGCTGAGTTTCTGTCCTGTGTCAAATGCAGAGTGTTAAGAGCCAGGACCGCAAATCGGAGAGCAGGGAGAGGCAAGGCATCGTGCCCTTCGACAAGATCAAGGCTCAGAGGAAGATGAGGGAGGCCGAGCAGCGCCGGTAAGAGCAGCAGTTTTCAGCTTGGCTGAAATCCTTTTTCTTCCTAGGAGCGGTGCAGTCTTCTTTTAATGAAAATGACCAAGGGGGAAAATATGTGTTTGATACTTTAGTTGAGTAGAAGCAATGAGCTTTGAGGCATTTGGATTCAACTTCTGTCCGTATCGGATTATTTCCCCCCGCGGGTGGTGCGATGGGAGCAGTGAAGTCACAGTACATACATTGCTGTGATATAACTGAGGAGCTCAACAAATCTGCAGTCACTGTGGTTTTATGTTTTTAATAATTTTTTTTTTTCCTTTTTAACTTCCTTTGTTGAAATACAAACCTGTAACCTTTCATCCTGCTAAAACAGCACCCGTGAGCGTCGGGAGAGGCAGCAGCACCTGCAGACCATCCGGGAGCGCGAGGAAAGGGAGAGGCTGGAGATCGCTCGGGAGAGACTGGAAATTGAAAGGCAGCGGCTGGAGCGAGAGCGGATGGAGAGAGAGAGACTGGAGAGAGAGAGGATGCACATCGAGCACGAAAGGAGGAGGGAACAGGACCGCATCCAGCGGGAAAGGGAGGAGCTGCGGCGGCAGCACGAGCAGCTGCGCTACGAGCAGGAACGCCGCTCTGCCATGAGAAGGCCGTATGATATTGATGGCAGGTAAAGGCACTGAGGGACAGGAGGGCGCCGGGCTGCCAGGCTGTGGCTCCAGCCTGCCCTCAGAGAGCTGTGTGTGTGTCTGCTCAGAGCTGCGCTCGCTGCTTGGCCTGAACTGACAGTGTGTAAAACCTCAGCTGTGCTCCTGTGTCTGAGTTCTGTTCCTGCTTCTGAGCTTTGTTACACGCGTTTTTGATTTGCACAGCGTGAGGGGAGGGGACAACTATCAAAAGTCACCAACTGGGTTAAAACAGGCATATTCTCTCTGTCAGGAGGGACGATCCATACTGGCCTGAAGCGAAGCGGATGGCGATGAACGATCGCTACCATTCTGACTTCGGCCGCCAGGACCGCTTCCACGACTTCGACCACAGGGATCGTGGCCGGTACCAAGACCACTCACTGGACAGGTGGGTGTTAGCTGTGCTGTGCTGTCTGAAATCAGAGGCATGGAGTGTCACATTTTGCTGCCTTTTCTTTACTGGGTGTTTCTTCTGCACTTCCTTCTTTAAGCATGATTTAGTAGCTGTGAAGATTCTCTCGTGAAACCAAAGAGAAATGTTCTGTGCCACGAGTGAAGCATTTGTTAAGCACCTGCTCGGTGTGCTGGTGCTGCTGTTTTGCAATTTGAAGGCTTCTGGGGAAAAAAACAGCTTTTGAAATAGTATTGTAGCACCTTAATGGAGGATGTGGCTTCATGCTTCTGGGCTAGCTAGGTTTTCTAGGAATCTCAAGTGTTGTGGCTTCCTGTGTTCCTACCCCATTTGTAGGCAATGCTGGCAGCACATGGAAACAGGATTTTCTATCTGTGATGTGTAGATACTGTTAAAACTGCAGTGTTTTCCAACCACAGTTTGATTTTAATTGTCTGCCTGTAGGAGAGATGGATCGAGGACAATGATGGGAGATCGCGACGGACAAGTGAGTTGCTTTTTATAGATCTGTAGAACTATCTCAACTCTTACAACTTGGTTTGCTGTAGTTTCAGATTAAGATGATAGTGCTAGAAGTATCTATCAGTGACAGGATTGCCTTGTTTTTGACTTGCTATAGAACTCAGGTACACAGCAAACAAAAAAGCGCGTCAGAGAGGTGGGTGATGAGAGGTCGTTCAGAGAGGGCACAAATACCACAAAATGAACTCTGTGAGGTGGCAGAGCTCAGTGGGTTGGTGTGTTCCTGAGAGGCAGGCAGTGAGAGGTGGCTCTTACTGATGGCTGAGCTGTGGGATTGCGAGAGTCCCAGACAGGATTGGGCAGAGAGGAATGTGGTGAAGTTACCAGGAGGAAATAAGGGCTCACGGATGTGCTTGGCCCTGCAGCATTACCCAGACGAGCGCCACGGGGGACCTGAGCGCCACTCCCGGGACTCCCGGGAGAGCTGGGGCAGCTACGGCTCTGACAGGAGGATGAGTGAGAGCAGAGGGATCCCGCCGCCCTCACGGTCAGTGCTCTGAGCTGCGGCACTTCTTGTGCAGCTGCTGAATGCTGTAGATGCGCTTCTTGCCGCGGTTCTTTTCCACAGCCTCCCTCCTCGCTCTCTGCCCGGTGCTCTGCACAAGAGCAGCTCTTCCAGCTCGCTCCTTGCAGCAGTGCTGCTGTCCCGCCGGGTTCTTGCTGTCGTGCAGAAGTAACTCGGGCTCTTCCTGCAGAGATGGCCGCGACTGGGGGGAGCACGGGAGGAAATTTGAAGGGCACCAAGAGCGTTCGTGGCAGAGCAGCGTGGATGGAGGGATGATGGGACGGGATCACGAGAGATGGCAAGGTAACGCTCCCGTGGGGCCTGCTGGGACACAAAGCAAAACGAGCCCCGTGGGTATGAAGGAATCATTTCCTCTCTTTTGTAGGTGGAGGTAGAGGGAGACCTGGCCACGTGATGCACCGTGGAGGCATGTCAGGGTAAGGAGCTTAAAAAGAGCAAAGCGTTTCTTCGTCTTCCATTTCCTGTCCTTTCTGGGTGAGTCCCTTGCATTTAAATGAGCCAGAGAAGCATTTGTAGGGGATTGATCAGTTCTGCATTTTGTTAGTGAAACGTCAAGGGATGACAGAATATTCCTGTGGTTCATAACGTAGCACATCCTTTATTTCAACCCGACTACTGGAGTCACAAGAAAACAAACCAAACCCATCTGCCTCACTTTGCAGGCGAGGAGGGTTCATGCAAGGCGGGAACCAAAGTCAGATGATGCACGGAGGAGGGATGCAAGGAGAGGGATTTGCTGGCCAGGAAAGAGCAAGCAGACCCAACGACCCCCGGTTCAACCGTCGCTACTGAATGTTTTAATTTTTAATGCTACGTGGCAACTGAAATTGATTTGTCACCCGGGGTTACCGTTCCTTGGAGCTCATGGGTCACTGTAAGTGTAATTTTTTTTAAGCTGCTGCCATATTACGTCACTCAATACAATGTGAACTCATTCGTTTTGTAATGTGTTGTTCATATCTCATTTAAAAATGTTTGTTAATGAAGCATTCCATTTTCCACAAATAAAAAACAGTTTACAGTTAACGGCTTCACTCGTCCCTGGGACACCGATGTGTTTGGCCACAGCTGAAGCACAGAACGTTCTACCCCAGCTGCAATACCCCAGTGCCTCTGCACTTTCACTAGCAGCGTGCTCCCATGCCACATTACTTTCAGTCTTAATTAAACACTGCAATCTAATTTTTTTTCATGCTGGTGATGATGCTAGGTAAAGTTTGGACAAAGCGAGGGCGAGGGGTGAAGGATCTTTTTCTCTTCTTTCACGGTGGGAGCTACGCCTGCTTGGCCTCTGCTACATCAAGGCAGTCCAAAGCTGCTCCAATTCCAAGACCTACATTTCCCCAGCAATCCTTGACGGAGATGAGCAATGGCTCCTAGCTGTGCTTGGGTACCTTTGGCTGTTCTTAAAAGTGCAGTCACCACAGCTGCAGACAGAGGTTCTCCCTCAGCACAGAACTGTCGCTCTGCACGCGAGCCACCTACCGCTAGGGAGACACGAAGCAGTGGGTGCAGTTTGCGTGCCAAAAGCAACCCCAGCCAAACAGGAGCTTCCAAAGTCCTTTATTGTAGCCCTCGCTTGGCTGAGCTGCCCTCCAGCAGGACCAGCACAGGACGGACAGAAGCGCAGAGCTGCGCCCAGAGGACGGGCTCACTTCACCAGGTCCTTCACGTACTTCCAGCCCTCCGCCGTGTACTCGCAGGCCCTGCTGGGAGCCACAGACAGGGCAGACATCACTGTGTGCACCCCTGCGAGGAAAGAGGAGAGTTATCCCCAGAAAAGCATCCCAATCTATGGCTACTCAGCACCGTGGATCTCTTCAAAGACAGAGGAAAATGCAGATTGCTGTCATGGAGCTTGAGCTCGAGTACAGCCTCATGCTGTCCCAGCAGCACCAGTCAAAGTTCAGATGACCACAACAAACTGCAGCTGGGAGAATTCAATTTCATTTCTGGTTTTGCTGCAGACCCCAGGTGACGTCACAGGAAGGGGGGCTGTTTCCCCACAGCTCTGTGAAGGTTATTTGCTGTTATTTATAAGAACTATAAATCCTCATCATATTTATCACATGTTTGGCCTTCAAACATCCCTAACTGCCCAGCAATTATGGGAAAGCTCCTGTGAAAAACCAGAGGGTGAGTTCAGGCACACTCATGTGAGAACAGTTCTGTGGCCATTCTACTTGGATTTCACACTTGAAAATGAAGTGAACTGCCCACAGTCACTGCCTGCTCGCGGTGGAACCTGGAGGAACTCTGCTCCCAGATCCAGAGCTCCTCCCACACCATCACTCTTACAGGGCAGTGCTGAGACACAACCAATATGAGATGATCTTTTGAGTTCCTTTTCAACCCAGGCCGTTCTATGATTCTTTGACAAGCTGATCACTTGTCAAACTCATCAAACCCTCCCCACAACTACATGAAAAGCGACTTTACCTTTATTCCAGGAATCAGAGGGGGAAAAGTCCAAACTTGGAGCGGGCGGGAGCTGGAAAGAGAAAGAAATCAGCAGTGGGGTGTCAGTGGGACAGGGCCGCCTCACCTGCAGGGGCTTTGGGACTCACATCTCAAAAGCATTTTGTGCTCCCTTCCCTAAGCCTCAAAGAGCATCAGCCATTGCCCTGAGATCTTGGCTGAGGGCTTGGCTCTTTTCTGCAGCACACAGCAGAAGGGAAGTGCTTCACACTGAGGCGCTGCTGGCAGCTATAGGTTTGTTATCATAGACTCCAATATGGAAAAGACTCTTTGGCTCCTGAAGATTTTAAACACTTCAAGGATCTCTCCAGGCAATCTGAATTCAGCCTGACAAACCAGGAGAATCTTGGCCTGAACTTTTAAGCCCAAAGAACAGCCTAGAACTATTACTACGCACTGAAATCTCCCCTCAGAACAAACCTGCAGTCCCCTCCTTGACCTGCCTGGGCTCATTGCCTCTTTCTTTCCAAGTAAGACCTGGGAATTCTCCCCACTATGCTCTGTAAGTCATCCTCCTTCTGTTTCAACCCTCCTCAAAGAACCCTCAATGCAAAGTTCAGGTTCAACAGCAAAACTGCCAATGTCACTGGAACCTGAACCATCGTCCCAGTGTGTCCTGCTCCTCAGTATCTGCTGCGCTCATCTGTGCACCCTCACCTCCCATCCTCACCTCCCATCCTCACCTCCCATCCTCACCT
>NW_024884576.1:11079-48566 GCF_019232065.1 Centrocercus urophasianus
CCTCACCTCCCATCCTCACCTCCCATCCTCACCTCCCATCCTCACCTCCCAGCCCATGTAACTCGTCCACTCTCTGACTGCAGGAGGCAGAGCTGCCTGAGCCTTTTTTAGGGCTTCAGCACCTTCTGCACCGCTGCCCAGCAGCCCCTGATCGTAGGCCACGTACACAGCAGCTCCGGCCAGGCTTCCTTTGATGACAAACCTGAAGGAACCAAAAGCAGCCACAGTTCAGTTTGCATCAGGAGTGACACCGCATCTCTCTCGGGCAGATAAGAGGCAGAGGGGTCTCCGTCCCTGGAGGCGTTTGAGAGCAGATGGCTGCTGCTCTGCCATCCCTTCCCCTACACCAAACATCCCTCATCTGTCAGAAATCTGCTCGCACTTTGTCTGCCTCTCTGAAAACGGAGAAGCACCGCAACTCTGAGCAGAGAACGGCCGACGCAGAAAAGCAACGGAAGGACTCAGCAGTGGGGACACAGCACAGAACGGAGCCCTCAGACCCCGCGGCCCTCCGTGCCGCACCTCCGCGATTCCGAGCTCCTCCAGGGACGGCGACCCCGCCAACGCCTCACCGCCGCAATGCCATCGTTCTCACCGCCCGGATGAATGGGACCCACAGCAGCAGCGACCGAAGCCCGGCCAACACCGGGCTGCCCCAGCAGCGCAGCTTTACGGCAGCTGAGCTCACCCGCCCGGAGCCATGCGCCCCGCTCGCCCCCAGTTCTCACTAGCAGCCGCCCGGAGGGGCCGCACGCTGAGGGCACCGCGCCGGGCCGGCTCTCCCGCCTCGCTCCGCGCCCCGGGCCGAGCGGAGCGAAAGGCAGAACCGCGGAGCGGGCAGCGCCGGGCCCAACCGCAGCTCGGCGGTCCCGGAGGGAGGCGGCTCCCGCGGCACTGACCTGAGCACGGGCAACAAGCGGGCGGCCATGGCGGCACCAAGGGCAGCGCGAGGGCCCGCGCCGCGAGGGCCGCCGGGAGCGTCTCACGTGACCGGAAGAGAGGAGTACGCTTCCGTCTCGGCCGTCGCCATGGTGGCGAAGTCACGTGAGCGGGAGGCTGCGCCCGCCGCCATTTGGGGGTGAGGGTTGGGGCTGGGGGCGGTCCGGCGCTCGGCGCGGTGGGTGCGGGGCTGATCTCGGTTCTCCCCGCTGTTTCATCGCGCTGCGGTGCCTGCGTCAACCCGGAGCGCCGTTCGCTGTGGTGAACACCTCAGCTGTGAGGTTGATGCTGAGTTAACGAGGCCTTCGTTCGGCGCGGGTCGGGCTGCTTTTCCGCAGGCTGGGCGGGGGGAGCAGCGCAGCCCCGCCCCGTGCCGTTATTTCCTCCCTTCGGACGCCGTTATCGCGGCTCCCGGCCTTCGGGGCGGTGCCGGTGTTGGTGGCTGCGACGCCCGCAAAGCGGGGATTTCCCAAACCCAAAGGCAGCGGGATCGGGTGGCGCCAATGTGCGCCGTGCCGTCTGGAGGCGGTGCCCGGCTCCCCGCTGCGTACCGGGCAGAGGTTGGCACAGCCTCAGTGGTTGAACCTCCGCTGTGGAGTCCCTGCGCTCCCAGCCCTCTTCATCGCGTCCCTTCACAGTTTTCCCACTGCTGACGTCTACATTTGCTTCTGGTTCTTCTCTGCCTCACCTCCACAGCCTGAGCAGCTTTTTGTTCCCCTTCTGCACGGCGTGGAGGAAGATGAAGCCCTTTGGAAAAGTGCTCTGTGCTGCAGGGAGCCTGGCTGTGCTGCTTGCCTTCTTCTGGAGGGACACCTTCCAGCCAGGTATGCTGACCAGGGCTCAGCCCAAGCTGGGACGTATGCAGTGTAACAGAACTGCTTGAATTTCCAAACTGTGATTGCAGTCTCTTCCCACTCGTGGCTGTACTGGAGCTGATTGCCTCTGCCACTGCCTTTCCCTTTTCATTGCAAGCTTTGGGCTCAGGAACTGTTCCTGTGTGGCTGAGCACAGGAGGGGTGACTGAACTCAAACTGATCCTAACTCCAAACTGATCCAAGGAAACACGGACAGAATCCTAGAATGGCCTGGGTTGCAAAGGCCCAAACGCTCATCAGTTCCAACCCCTGCTGTGTGCAGGTCGCCAACCAGCAGCCCAGGCTGCCCAGAGCCACATCCAGCCTGGCCTTGAATGCCTGCAGGGATGGGGCATCCACAGCCTCCTTGGGCAACCTGTGCCAGTGCCTCACCACCCTCTGGATGGAAAACTTCCTCCTCATATCCAACCTAAACCTCCCCTGCCTCAGTTTAAAACCATTCCCCTTGTCCCATCACCATCCACCCTCACAAACAGCCGTTCCCCTCCTGTTTATAAGCTCCCTTCAAGTACTGGAAGGCCACCATGAGGTCTCCATGGAGCCTTCTCTTCTCCAAGCTAAACAAGCTCGGTTCCCTCAACCTTTCCTCGCAGTGCTCCAGCCCTCTGCTCATCTCAGTGCCCTCCTCTGACCTGTTCCGAGAGCTCAGCATCTTTCTTGTGCTGGGGCCACCAGGCCTGGACACAGTACTCACAAGAGCTGAGTAGAGGGGGAATGCTGCAGGCCCAGGGCTCTCTTTGTGCTGCACAGCTTCTGTAGAACAAAAAGCTGCTTTGTGGAAGTGATCTGTGCTGTGCTGTGTCTTCTCCCACAAACAGAGCAGCTTTCTGGTGCCCGCGTCCTGCTGACCGGAGCCAGCACAGGGATTGGGGAGCAGATGGCCTATCACTACGCCACGTTTGGGGCTGAAATTGTTCTGACCGCCAGGAGGGAAGCTGTGCTGCAGGAGGTGAGGGAGGATGGCGGGGCTTTGGGCTTTGGACGCACGTTGTGTTTTCTCCTTCAGAAGCAGCATTGCACAAAACCAGCCGAGGGGCTGCTTTGTGGTTTCTGTAGAACAACAGAAGACAGCAGCAGCGATGTGTGCTGAGCCCCACGTGCTGGCACTGCTCTGTGCCACCCTTCTCTGCAGTGACCCCGGGTGGGTTACTGTGCTGTCACACAGCAGTGCTGCTGCAGTGCGTGTTTCTCCTACCAGAGGGCACTGCCACGGCACAGCGGGGCTCTGTGCTCCAGAGGGAGCTCGGCCGAAGGGGAGAATGGAGCTGCAGTTGTGGAGGTGCTTTTCTGAGTCAGTCCTGTCTGTGGCTGCTACAGACACCCCAATCTTTCTGTGCAATGTCTGACCGTCTTGAAGATGAGACTTCTTTATGGGGCGGTGTGTAGAGAATTATAGGGTGGTTTGGGTCGGAAGGAATCTCTGAGGTCACCCAGCTCCACCTGCCCAGAGGCAGGGACGCCTCCCAGCAGTGCTGGGTGCCCACAGCCCCGTGCTGCCTGCATCTGCATCGAGCAGATCTCTCTCAGACCTCGGGATGAGTGCCCTGCCAGGAGAGTTGTGAAATGAGGCAGGAGAGCTGGAGCAGTGAGCACAGTTCCCATGGGGACGTCGCCTCACCAGAGAGCCAGCTGTGTGCCAGGCAACCTTCACACAGCCCTCAGTGCAAAACAGCTCTGAGAGCTGAGCGCTGCAGGAGGCCACGTGCTTTGGATCAACCACAACCAAAGGCACTGAGTGCAGATGGTTGGAACTCGGGGACCTGTGAGATCTCGCTCTGTGAGTCTGTAACCCGAGTTGTAGAAGCATTCTTCTGAAGATGGCCTTTTTTCGGATGGGTCTCGATCCCTTTCCAAGCTAGATTGAATCTGTGTCTTGTTAAGAGCCCTCCGTTCAGCTGCTGTGGGCAGAAGTGTTGATGTAAAATGAACTGAATAGGGGCAGATTTACATCGAGGGGCGTCTTTGTCCAGAGTTGCTTCTTACTGATGGCAGTGAGCGGGAAGGAGCTCCTTGCAGTGCCCTTATTGCCGTTCCTTCCCCGCACCCCACGCTGTTGAATCACTGGGAGAGCATTGTTTTCCCAGGTGGTGGAGAAATGCCTGAGCCTCGGAGCAAAGAAAGCCTTCTATATCCCAGCTGATATGTCTTCCCCTTCCGAGCCTGACAGGGTGCTTCGGTTCGCCGTCCAAAAGCTGGGTAAGCAGAACAAGAACGGCGCCATCCCCAAATGTCTTCTGCTGGGGGAGGAAAGGGTGTGAGCGTGCGAGGGGCTGCTGCACTGCGTCCTCAGGACGGCCGCCCCACTGACTGCTGTCTCTGCCCACAGGAGGGCTGGATTACCTGGTGCTGAACCACATTGGCATTTCCCCTTTCCAGATGTGGGGTGGAGATGTGGAGCACAGCCGCTGGCTCATGGAGGTGAGGATTCCCAGCAGTTCTCGTGGAGCGCAGCGATTCTGCTTCCCCTGGGACAACCTGGAGGGGCTCAGAGGCAAATTCAGACCTATGGCAGCAGCTGAGAGCAACCGCTGCGTGTGTTTCAAGTCCAGTGCTTTGGAGACTTCCTGACTCGCCTCAGTGTTCTGCTCACCTATGTTGCTGTGTGCAGAGGAATGAATGCCTGGAAGGAGCTGACTTCTCTCCTTCCTTCCATCCTCTTTATCTGTCCTCAGCCAAAGCTGCTGGGCTTGGCCTGCTGTGGGTCCTTGCCCAACGTGTGCTGTGTTTAGGAAGGCCAGCAGGCGAGGAGCAAACATTCCCACCCAGCTACAGCAGGTTCTGTTGCAGAGCACGCTGTGGTGGCTGGCAGTGGTTGCTGTTTGAGCCTCTGCTCGGACACAGGACTTCCCCATGGTGCCGCATTTTGGGACTGTAGAGATGAAGAGCTGTGCTGCTTTGCTCCTAGCTGGGCCAGTGGGTGACTGATGGTGGGAAGCTTGCGTTTGCTGCAGGGCAGGGAGCCTGGGGCAGCAGTAAGGAAGTCCCTGCAATTGGCAGAGCAGGGATGCTTCCTTGGTGGTCTGAGCTCAGCCGGGAGCAAAGTGAGGCACTGCTTTGGTCCTTGTGGCTGAGCAGGGGGTGCAGAGTGAGACCAGCACACAGAAAATTAGGGACAGCGGCCTCGCTTGCCAGGAAATGTTACTGTGGGGCCTTCAGGTACATTTCCTGACTTCTCCATTGCTGTGCCTGGGATCTGAAGGGCTCATGGTGCAACATTTGTCCTCATCCATCCTAGCTGAGATGATTCTTTCCTCCTTGCGTTTCCAATTTCACATCCAAGCCGCGCTCCCTGTCGCTTCTGTTCTCTCGGCTTGCGGGTTCCTTTCCAAGCACTCTTTTTCTCCTTGCATGCCCTCCTCCTTCCAGGTGAATTTCTTTAGTTACGTGGCGCTCGCAACAGCAGCTCTGCCCACCCTGGAGAAGAATCACGGCTCGGTGGTGGTGGTTTCTTCCCTCACAGGTCAGTGCGTGTGGCTGAGCTGCAGCTCCTGCGCACCACGCCGCTTTCAGCACACACTCGAGCTGTAGCAAGCAGGACGGAGGCGGGCCGGGCTTCTTCCCCGCTGGACGTTTCTTCATTCTCTCTTTTTCCCTCCAGGGAAGATTCCCACTCCTTTCACCACTTCGTACTCAGCCACAAAGTTTGCACTGGACGGATTCTTCAGCTCCCTGCGCCACGAGCTGATGATGCAGGAGAGGAACGTCTCCATCACGCTGTGCATCCTGGGCCTCATCGACACGGCCACGGCGCTGGAAAAGACCCGGTGTGTGTTTGTGTGTTTGTGTGTGTGTGTGCGCGTGTGTCTGAGCGCGGCCTGACGCTCTGCTGGTCTCACGCAGGGGCAAAGTCTTCATCACTGCTTCCCCTGCGCCAGAAGCGGCGCTCGCCATCATTCGCGGCGCTGCCGCCCGCCTGCCGGAGCTCTTCTACCCGTGGTGGCTGCGGCACGTGCACGGCCTCTGGGTGCTGCTGCCCAGCCCCCGCGTGCTGCAGAGCTTCTACAACCACAGCGCTTCGAACCACGGCAGCCCCTGACGGCGCGGGGATCCGCGTGCGGTGATCGCCCCCCCATCTTCCTCCAGACCCCGCAGCCGCCCCCCTCGCTCCGCCCCATAGGCTCGGTTGTGTCTCGCGTTCTCCGCCCGGGGCCGGGCCTGCAAGGAGCGAAGCCGGCTGCCCTCAGCCGCTGCCTCGGAGCGCCCCGTGCGGACCGGCGGCACCGCGCCTTGCGGGCACGGCGACGGCGGCGGAAGCGCCCGAGCCGGAAGCTGCCGCTGCGGGATTGAGCCCCGCCGCCTGGGCGGCAGCGGATTGGATGGCACTCGAGGTGTATGCAAATCTCGCTGTGCTTCGCGCTTTCCTATTGGTTCCTGGTCCACATTAGCACCGCCCTAGTGGCGCGAGGCCCGCCCCGCGCCTTTGATTGGTTAGCAGTGGTATGCTGCGCGTCGCTCCTCCTCTCGTGGGCGGAGCCACTCTGCTGCCGGCTGCCCGTTGGCTGAGCAGCTCTGGGGGGCGGGGCTTCGTGGGGCCGTGGCGCGCCGGTGCGCTCCGGGTGCGCTGTGCGCCAGCGGCGGTTCCGCTCCGATTCCGCTGCGGTTCCCCGAAGCGGTGCTGGCGCTGCAGCCGTCGAACGGCCCCGGGCCGCCCCAACCCCAGGCGGCGCACGCAGGGGGCAGCCGGGTTACTTAGGAAGTAAAACTTTTATTAAATAAATTTAAGATTCTTTGTAGATCAGAGCGAGGGCTGACACTGATGGAGCGGCGTCGGGATCGGCGATGGAAGAAATGCGAACGGTCAAACGGCGGCGGGCCGAACCTCGCCGGGTCCCGCTGTGGCTCCCCCCCCCCCCCCCCCCCCCGGTTTGTGTTTGTTGGTCCTTTTTCTTTCTTTTTTTTTTTTTGTTTTTTGTTTTTGTTCAAAATTAGATTAAGTTTAAATCCATGAAATTATTCGTAGCAGAAATAAAGTACATTATACAAATCACGGACGTCGTCGATGTTAAGTATAAAAATGGTATTTACAATAAGTAAACATGGACTATAGAAACACACACAGACCCCCCCGGCCCCCACCCGGCTCCGCCGCCTCTCCCTGCAACGGGGCGAGCAGGGGGGGCCGCAGCCCCAACCCCGTCCTGCCCCCACAGACACAGCGATGCCCTCCGCGCCTCACCACGCTCTGCCGCGTTCGGCTTTTCCTCCTGGTTTCAGCAGGGAGCAGCAGTTTGTGCCGCCTGAGGGATCGGCCCCGTCAGCACAGCCCCCTTCTCCCCCTTCCCCCCCCCCCCCCCCCGTGCAGGGGTTGTGACACAGAGCTCCGCGCTGTGCTTCAGTGCGTGTGGAGGTGTGAACGCAGACACGGACTGTGCGATGTGGGATCTGTCCCTCGGAGGGAGCGGTGGGGAAGAAGGAACCGCGGGGACGGCGGCCCGATGCCATCCGTGTGCAATGGGGAAGTGCCGCAGAGCTGAATTCAACGGGAAAGGTCCGACCTGGGCTGGGAACCAGCGCTGCCTGCACGCAGCTCTGGGTCCTGCAGCGCCCGGCCGTTCCATCAGCGCTCCCTCTCCTCCTCCTCCTCCTCCTCCTCCTGCTTTGCTGTCCTGTTACCACGAGCAGCAATGAGATGCGGGGCGGCAGTGCAGGTCCTGCAGGGAAAGGTTTCCTGTGCTTTCAGCCCAACCGGCACCGAATTGCAGGAGTTTGGTCTGCAGAAGCCCTTAGGAGGGTAAGACAGAGCGATCCTTAACCAGGCTGGTGCTAAGGTTGGTGGGTGAGTGAGCGGAGCGGCTGCTGTGCCCTAATCCTGGAGGTAAGTAGTTCTCCTTCTCCTCGCTTGGTGCTGATGCTGAGCGGGGAGATGGGCCCTCCCTCGCTCTCTGTCCATCCAGCATCCTCTCAAAATGTTCAGGTCTGTTTGCAGTGCCTGCTGAGAAGACAACGGCTGCAGAGGTAAACCCTTCGCTTCCAACCCCTCTGGCAAGGAGTGTCTGAATGGGAAAGTTTGGTCCTGTGAGTCACTTCAAGGAGAGAAAAGAAAAACGAGCTGTGCAATACTGACATGGATCTGTAAAAGGGAGAGGAGATGGAGAAGGGAGGAGGAAAAGACCTTCCTGCAAGGCAGGACTGGCCTTCCCTTTGTAACGGCTCTTTTTGGGACTAGAGGGCGGGATGGGGGGAGGGGAGGAAGGGAAGGGGTGCGAAAGGAGCTGACAAATTCACCGGCCTCTCTGTAAGTCAACCTGAAGCAGAAACTCTTCCTCTGGAGTTTCCCTTCACCTGAACAGAAAGAGAGGAGGGAGGGGAGTGGGGGATCGGGGGACACCTGTGTGAACCTCTGGCTCTGAGCTGATGCTGCTTAAATGTGGAGGAAAATGAGCCTAAATTAGAAGGGACCAAGTGCAGCCCCCCGCTCCCAGCCTGTCTGACAGCAACCAGCTCTGCCAGTGGCTCTCACAGCAGGCTGCTCTCCTGTGGCCCTGCACAGCATCACCTGTGGGTCACAAACACCTCCTGCTGCTGAGGAGGACCAACGGCCCAAGAGATGAGAACAACGCTGTGGATGGAGCTTTAAGGCCTTCAGAGGAAGACGCAAAGTTTGGGGGACGGGGCAGGGGGCCGAAGCCTCGCTCAGAGCACAGGTTGGTATCCCACCCCCCCAGGCACTCCATGACCTTAATGGCCTCTGCCCGCTCACCTGGCTCCTGCTCAGCTCAGCCTCTGCCCTCAGCCCCACACCGGTCGGTCCCCAACTCTGGCTGCAGCCACAGACTTTGTTATCCAGACCCCAACCCTGTCCGTCCCATACAGAATCACAGAATTGTAGGGGTTGGAAGGGACCTCCAGAGATCACCGAGTCCAACCCCCTGCCAAAGCAGGTTCCCTAACCCACCTGGCCATCCAACCCCACTCACCTTCACCAGCCCTGATGCCCAGCCCAGGGAGCAGCCACCCCCCGCTGCCCCCCACACTGACGCAGCAGATGGACTCTACCTGTGCTGCAGAAGTGACTCCTGCTTGCTCGCTGCTGTCAGTAGGGATGGTTGGCATCCTTGGGTCGTTTCAATTGGACCTTCAAACGTTTCATGCCAATCTGGAAGCCATTCATGGCCTGGATGGCAGTTTGTGCACTGGATGGGTTGTCGAAGCTCACAAAACCTGAAGGAGAGGACAAGGGCAGTGGTAACAGCAGCACTGCTGGGGTGTGCTCAGCACACGTGCATCCCAGCCACGTCGTGCTTCTCTGGCCTCTTGGGCAGCAGCACTCACCGAAACACTTGCTCTGGTTGGTGGCACGATCCATGAACACCTTGGAGGAGATGATATTGCCAAAGGGAAGGAACATCTGCATCAACTCATTGTCTCCAAACTCCTGAGGGAGATGGTAGATGAAGAGGTTGCAGCCTTCAGGACCTGCAGGCACGAGGGCAGTGTGGAGGGACAAAGCACAGACAGCCCCAGAGGGAAAGGGGAAGAGAAAAGGGCTCAACTGAGAGCACAGCACTGGAGGAGACCCCAGCACTGCGTCCTCTGGCCTCGACCTCCCCTTGACTCAGTCACTCATCCAAAGGTTCTGAGGGCTCTCCAAGACCCCCTGAAGACAATACAGAGAGCTGGAGGTTCTGGAGAGCAGATTCCCTTTTGCAGCTTGCCCAGCTCCCACCCAGGGCTCTGGCCACAACTCCCTCTGAGTATCCAGGTGTCGTCATGCTGGAATAAAACCAGCCACAGTGACAGCTCACGGCTTCCCACTATTGCTCAGCTCTGCCCTGGACACCTCTGTGTGAAAGCTGCAGCTCTCACCTTCCCTGCCCATAACCACACAGCAGCTGCATTCAACCCACGAGCCGCAGCTGGAAACCTGGGTTGCCACACATCCCAGCCCTGGGCTGAGCTGCTCGCCCCGTGAGCCTCGCAAGCTCCCATCCTCACCTTCACGCTGCTGCTGCTGCAGGACGGGCGGCGGCTGCGGGATGCTCTGCGCGATGGGGGTGATGGAGGTGGTTGGATACACAGCTGCGATCCAAGGAGACAGAACAAACTGCTTACCCAGGGATGTGGAACACAGAACAAACCATTTACCCAGGGATGTGGAACACAGAAAGGCCCAAGGGAGAGAAGGGAAGGCGGTACCTGCGTACTGCTGGACGCCGGTGAAGGCTGGGTGCAGGGTCTCTGCTACCGAAGGGCTCTGGGCTGCAAAAAGAACAGCATCAGAAGCACAGCAAAGGGAACTGCATGCACAGTGGCTCCACTGAGTTTGCAAGGGGGGGTAGGAAAAGCCTCTGCTGCAGGGATCAAGAAGAAGAGAGCTAAGTTCAGCTCTTCAGGCCTCCGGATGGTTTCCTCCTGCGAGCCATACCTGAATACGGTACGAAGCCATTGGTGTAAACTGTTTCCAAGGACGGATGGCCGTTGGGAAAGGGCACCACGCCAGTAAAGCCATTGGAGATGGGTGCCACCAGCCCTGGCATGGCTGTCGTTCCCAGAAGAGGCGGCGAGTGCAGCCCTGCAGTGAGGAGGAGATGCTGTGAGGTTTGGCCCCGCAGAGCCCACAGTGCCCCTTCCGCCAGGTGAGAGTGCTGTGCACAGAGCTCTTATTTCTTCTAGCTGGCGACTGCAGGTGACAGAGCTCAGCGTGGAGCTGTCACACAATGAGGGCTGCTGTCACAGCTCCAGGTGGGGAGACTTTAAACCCAGGCCTGTTAAGCAGCCAGCATGGCGCAGCGCTGCTCCCCATGGGCGCCCGTCCCCATCAGCTGCTGTGGATTGCGACAGGGAACGGCAGCGCTGCCAGGATCAGCCCTGGGGACGCAGTCGCTCCTTCCTGCACCTTCCTGGCCTGAGCTGAGCAGAATCGGTGCCCTCACCTGATGTCTGTGCGATGGGCGCTGCTGGCAGCCCGTTCAGACTGACTGCCCCGATCTGCTGGATGTGGCACGGCGAGAAGGCGACGCTGGGGCTCAGGTAGCTGCCATGCGAGGTGGACAGGACGGTCGTCTGCTGCTGCATCAGCTGCAAGGCAGGGCAGGGCTGCTCAGGGTCTGCACAGCCCCCGGCAGCCAAACCCCCTCCCTTGCCCCCCCCCAAGGTGTTCAGCTCTGCCTCGAGGAAGCCCAACCCGTCTGTCCTTTGCAAGGTGTGTGGGTGCACCGGGGGGTGTCACCCAGCCCTGCTCATGGGGCTCCATCCTTCCTCCGAGCAGAGAGGGATGGGGCTGGGAGCAGAGCGAGGGGAAGGCCGGTGCAGCCAGCAGTTGGTGCTGTGAGACACAAGATGCAGCTCTCAGAGCACAGCAGCAAGCAGCTCTGTGTGCAGCCATCTAAACCCCCTCGTAAAGCTCGTCTGCTGTCAAGCAGGAAGGGCTGGGGAGGAGCAGGCGGGATGCTCTGCAAGTCCTGATGAGCTGGGGTGGCACGAGGCAAAGCCAGCAACAACGTGAATCCTCTTCACACTGATGTGAGCTGAGTGCCTGCTGTGCAGCACAACCCCGCCTGCTCGGCCCCGCATCCAAAACCCAACGTGGAAACGTTTGCACCTCTCTGTGCTTTCTCTTCATTCCCTGCACACTGAAGCTGCAGAAGGAGACGCGCTGCCTGACCTCACAGCACCGCAGTCTGAGCCGACACGTGGAGAGCAGCAGGGATGGAACCGACTGCAAGGCAGCACCGTGAGGCACAGAGCACAACGGGCACCCAGGGCGAATCCCCCGAAGCAGAGCTGCTCCACGGCTCGGATCCCTCACCCTGAGGCAGCAAAACGTGTCCTCCTGAGAGCGCTGAGGTGCTGCTGAGGATCCCCGAGGCAACCAGCCTCTGCCTTCACACCCCAGCCTGCAAGAACCCATGCATGTCTTACTTAGAACATCGATTTTCTTTTTTCTCATTAGCGCCTGTTTGGTGGCAGGCTCTGGCCGGAAAACGACCCGCATTCAGATGCAAATGTGCCACACCAGCATTCCCAAGCGGTCGTCGTTACTCCAATAAAATTACCTTAATGAGCCGTGAGAACAAAGGGCGGCGGTGGGCGCACAGCTGTGTGCTCACAGCCACCAGGAAACACGCGGGCACTGATGGCACCCACCGCTCCATCAGCCCTCCTCTGCACCCAGACCTTTCTTCAGGCCCCTGATTTGGTCTGAACTCATCGCTGGGTCCAACCTGTTGATGGAGCTGCAATGTCCTCACTTGCGGAGGTGGGGCCCAGCTCAGCTCCCAGCCCTCAGATGCGCTGGTTTTTGGCTGCTGTCCCCTGTCAGGTTGCAGCCCTTTTCTCTCAAGCTGAACCAGCTGAAATGCGCTGCCTAGTTTTTAATTAATCTCACCTGACCGGATAACTTTAGACCTAAACAGCCCAGGATGACTTCACGTTTCATCCCAGATACGTTTCCTTCAAGGAAAATGTAATTAACATAAATTAAAAGCATCCAGCAGAATCAAGAAGTGAGGCCCTGAATGCCGTGGTGCCTCAGGGGGAGCTTTGGAGCAAAGGCTGCAGGGATGGGGAGAGCAGAACGCTGGCACAGAGCACTGGGAACGCAGCAGCAGCTCAGCCTGACTGCCACGTCGCCACCATCACCTGTGCCCCAGTGCTGCATCCCAGGTAGCTGTTAACCCTCTGCCTCTGACATTTTGTGCACCCGAGAGCTGGTGAGGATCTCTCCTTGTGGGAAGGTTGAAAGTGAAATGGGACAGAAAGTCTTGAGTCCAGGGGAAAGGCACCGCAGGCAGAGCAGGAAGGTTAGTAAGGAGCTGGAGAGAAGGCATTTACAGACAGCTGAGGAGAAACGAGAAGCAGATCAGCAAGCAGCACAGCCGAAGTTTGGTTCTGCCTTCTGGTCACCATTGGGAGCTTCTGAAGAGTGGAGGTCGCTGACAAACCAAGCCTGGAAGATCTCCCTGCTCTCCCTGCTCACACGTGGGCCACAAGCTCACAGCACGGCCCCCATCCTGCCGTCCTGCCCAGCTCAGCACCAGCTCCACGACAGCAGAGGGTGCACCAGAACAAGCACATCCCAGCTGACCCCTGTGCTGAGGGTAGTGGGAGCTTCTGGGGATTCTTGGAGAGAAAAACTGGGAAACAGTTCCTCCTCTGTCATGGAGATGGGACACAGAGCAAGGAGCCACTGCAGCCAGAGGTGAAGGTTTATTCTGTCCCCTAGGGAAATTACTTCTGGGAGCAGCTCCTACTTTCGGGCTCTTGGACACAAACATCTCTCACGCCCTGAGCAATTTCCCAGTCTCCTTCCATGGGAAGCAGAGAGACTTGAAAGTGACGGCCATCAAGACCTGAAGATGCTCCACCAGAGCTGGTCGAGGACTTGCTGAGTTTAGGATCTACTTCAAATACCAATGGCAACCACCACTACCATTGCCATAAGGCAGTGAGGATCCATAAGATCCGAGGTGCAGCCAGCCTTGTCAGAGAGGAAGAAGGATGACTGGAACACCTCTGGCCCTCTGCAGCATCCTGCAAACCCCACTGGTCAAGAGAGGAAGCCCTGAGAGCCACAGACAGCAGTGGGAGCTTGGTGCCCTCCGGAGAGCTTCAGCAGAGAGAGGAAAACTTGAGGCTGGGCCCAGGGCTCTCCTGGTGCTCCAAAAGCAAACTGAGGCGCGCACTGCGGCCACGGACCCGGCTCACAAACCATGCCTGGCAAATATCACCCATGAATCGTGGCTCTGAGCTGCCCACAAAACAAGACAGAAAGGCACGGGCTCACGTTCCACCTGTTCCCGGGCACCTCCACCAGTCTACGTGTCAGAGGAACCCAGCCTCACTGTAAGGAGGTCCCAGCTCTCTCGTGTCGCCCCTTCCAGGAGGAAAAAGCACGCGGGCTGCACTGCCAACTGAGAAACTGGAACAAACCCCAGGTGCCAGGAAGCTCGCACAGTTACAGGGACCTGTCAGCAGTCTCCCAGCCCAGGTATGGAGTTGCCCCACAGCCAGGAGGGCAGCCTCCCCCCCCCCGCCCCCTGGTGATACTCACAGCCTGCGCATAGGCGCTGTATGGGCTGAACGGCAAGGTGAGAGATGGAGTGAATATCCCCAGCTGCCCCACCATTTGCTGCATACGACGGAGGGTCCTCTCCTTATCTGTGTCAGCAAACTTCACCACTAGACTGGAGGAAGCGCCCTAGGCACAGAGAGAGGAGACAGAGAGAGGAGGCCGGGGGGAGGAGGCCAGGGGCAGGCAGAGTCAGCGGTCAGGCAAGGTGGGATGGGGCAGAGCAGGCAGCAGAGAGGAAGAGGTGCAGAAGAGCAAATATTGGAGTGAAAGTGCTCAGCAGCTGCCTGGAACCTGGGCCATCCATCCATCCATCCATCCATCCATCCATCCATCCATCCATCCATCCATCCATCCACGTCCCACCCTTCCCCTCACACAACTGCACACACCTCTGGCTGCGTTCACCACAGGCAGCCCCAGCCCAGCAGGCTGTGGGACTGCAAAAGATAACACCACAGCTTGCAGTGAGAGGGCACAGCTGTGGTTACACAGCCCCACACCACGCATGGGGCATTCCCACCTACCCCAGCACGGCCCAGAGGCCCCTCCACCACCTAAAGAGAAGGACAGGGAGCGTGCCACCGGAGCCCTGACTGCTGCTCTGCTCTCAGCAGGCACACAGACTCACAGCCTGGTCCCTGGCTCTCCTTTTTCAGCCTTTTATCTAGATAAAAGTGCTGCTGTCACTACCGGTCTGGGCAAACTGACACACACCAGCCTAGGAGACAGGATGGTCCCCAAGGACAAGAGCATGGATGTGTGCATGTGCCCCCTGTCCTCACAGCTGTACCGAGCTGGAAACTGTGGTTGTGGGCAGTGAGGGAGTTCGCTCTGGGGGAGAATTAGGAAAGGGAAGGGAGGTACCCTGGCCTCATACTCACGGGCATTGTCTGGCTGCCGTGGAGTGCGTGGATTGCTGCCTGAGCCTCTGTGTGAGATGAGAACTTTACAAAAGCACAGCCTGGAAAGGGACAGAGAGCACAGGAGACGCAGTGATGGGACCGCTGTGGTGTGGTCACATCTCACGCAGGGCAAAGGAGAGCAGAACAGAAGGGATGGCTCGCCCCAAGCACTCTATTCTGGACAAGCAGGAAGGTTCTCACACTGTTCTTTCAGCAACGTCACACCTCCTCATCTGCCCCTCATCACCTCCTCCCTACATTCTCTATGTGCTCCGAGTTGCGCCTACAAACGTTTCCAATTGCAGCCCCGACCTGAGCTCACTGATGATCCCAGCAGCTCCTTTCTGCTCTCTGTCCCCGTCCTTCCACCTAACTGTGCCCATCCTCCCCAGCCTTCCCCTCCCCGCTATGCGTTCCCACGAGGCAGGCGAGCACTACCTGAAGAGCAGGGAGAAAGGGCACGACACAGAGGGGTTCACACCTTTGCTGTTCCCATCAGGTCCACGCAGCACCGTACATTCATCAATGACCCCAAATGGTTCAAAGAGCCGAAGCACGTCATCCTCAGACTGCTGCTTATTTAACATGCCCACAAAGAGCTTCCTGTCCCCTAGGGGCAAACACAGAAACATCAACCTTCTATGAGGGACACGGTCTAAAGTAGGAGGATAGGGACACGTATGCACAGAACAGCTTCGTGTTGAAAACATGCCCAGCATGGCAATGATTTGCTGTTGGCTGAAATGCTTTTATGGCTGAGGGACCCTCCTGAGCTGCACACACAGCAAAGGGCTCTGCGGTGTCCCTTCTCCTGGTCAGCAAGGGCAGCAATTCCCTGCTCGTCATTATGGTTCTTTCCTTTGGATAATCCAGTGCAAATGGGAATAACAAAACCTTCCTGGGCAATTATAGCCCTCCTGAGCAATACATCCAGTCTGAGGGGCACCTCAGGACACAGTGCAGACCGTCACAGGCAGCGTGGATCAACTGCTGCACCTTTGGCTTCTCTGCTTCCATTTCCCTCCACCAACATTGCTATTTCCACTGCTGCTACGCAACCAAGCAGCACCATTGGATGCGCCCTTCCCTGCCCCATCCGTCAGCCCACACAAACACAGCAGCATCCTCCCGGACTGACTGGGGGTGGTTGTGTCACCAGTGAACGCTCCCCCAGCGCCACAGCCACACGTGGGGAGATGTGACCCGAGGCGGGGTGCTGGATGAGGGCTGGGAGGATTCCTCATTGCGACGGGACCGGAGGGGCCGGCTTCAAACAAAACCAATGCAACGTGACGCACGTCGCAGCAAACAGCGAGGAAGCTGCAGTCTGTTGGAGTGCAGTGACCTGAAAAACAACAGGTCTGGGAGCGACAGCGCGGGCTGCAGGGCTGTGCTGTGTGCAGATGAATAGATGACACCCGGCACGCTCACACGGCCCCAGCTCCGAGGCACACGAGCGCGCTGCCTTCCCACTGCTCTGCCATGAGAACGTGGGCAAGCTGTGTGCCACGTTTCCCTTGCAGAAAAAGCAAGGCAGAGAACAGAGCGTGTGCCACACGGCTGCACCAGCACTGAGGCAGCATCTGCCCCCAGCCAAGGCTTGGATGAATGGTTCTGCTTTGGGCTGATGACTCATTTGGGAAAGATCCACCGAGACGCCGCCGGCTTGCCTCAGTCCTTGCAGTTTCGCTGCAGGTCTTCTGTTGTTTGGGAGGGTTTGCTAACAGAGCCTTTTGGAAGCCTGGTTTTTATTGGTGAATGTCAGCTTTTCTTGCTTGAATTTGGAAGAAAAAAAACGTTTCCAGCTTCTCTGCCTATGCAGAACAGCTTAGAACCGTGCTGCCCTGCAGAGTCGAGCTCTAAAGGCAAAAAACCCCACACCTATTGGTTCTCAATCTCTTCTGAATGCTCAGAATGGGGTGAAATCACTGACAATGCAAGAAAAGGCTTCTTTCTTTTTTTTCCCCAGTTCATTTCATTTCAAGCAGCCCCGCTCCCAAGATGGCACACAGGGAAAGAATCCAGAGCTGTCGGGGCAGCCCATAGCCGTGAGCCATCGCCGCAGCTCCTGAAACCCACAGCCTTCACCCGACGGCTGCTGCCACCACTCCCAAGGACAGATCCCAAATCAGCTGTCATCCTCGAGCCACGGTGGGTCACAGCTCCAAAAGGACTCCCCTCCTGGTAACAGCACACCCCCCTCCACTCATTTGTCCTCCGTTTCTCTCCAGATCTTGTTTTTCACCTTCTGATTGGCAATTTCCCCATACTGTCCAGCAAGCAGGAGAACTGTCTCTGATCCTTGGCTGTTGAGTTCCCATGGAAACATGCTCTGGGCGCAGGCAGGCAGATGGGAGGAGGGAGAGTGCAGAGCAGGTCGGGATGAAGATACCATGGGAACAGGCAGGGGCTGAAGGCTGCGGCCACGAGAGGGGGAGCACACGGCCCTGCAGAGGGAGGGAACCGGGCCAGCAGCCCCCAGCAGCAGGACTGGGGCAGGGGAGGCAGCTGTGGATGGGGTGGGACCCACAGACAGGCAGGTAGGATCCTCCCTGGGTAGGCAGGGGGGTTTCTTGCCTCTATCACAGCGCTGATGGGCTTGGGCCAGCTGTCATATCAACTTGGCACAGCACAGAAACGCAGACAAACGTAGACTGCTCTGCCCCTTCAGCCCATCTCTTGCTGGTCCTTCTGGGCTCACATCACAGGCAGAAGGAGGGAAGAGCTGACACAGCCTGCACTGGGATGACAGGTCCTCTGAACTCATGCGGGCAGCATCTTCTTCCTAGCAAACCCCTTCTGCAGGGTGCAGTAACCCCCAGCATCCAGCTATCCCCACACCGTGCCAGGGTTGCTCTGGCACAAGGCTTCACATCCCTTACACCAGGAGACAAATGACGGTGCTCTGACTTAATCCAGGATGCTTAATTTGTGAGGCGTGAGCCCCTGCAGAGGTTCCTTCCCTGGGTAATGCAGATCAGGGCTCCACTGATGTTCCCTCGTCTGAGCAGCTCTGCCCTGCCCAAGTCTTCCTCTTACCTCCTGTCAGCGTGGGGTCACTGCTACAGGGAATGCTCTTTCCAGATCTGCAAATGTGTTTGGCCACATCTCTGGTAAGAAGGAGAACTGCAAGAGGAACCTTTGGAGACAACAACCTGAGTCAGACAAATCCAGGGTGCTGTCCTGATGCTGCTTCCACTGCTGGGAAAATTCCAGTCTGTGGTGGATCCTGTGGGGACCACTGGTTTGTGAGCTCTGCAATGAGGTTGGAAGGAAGAAAGGTGTTCAGAGCCTCCCAGCTATTCTCATGGCTTCCCAGAGAAAAGTGCAGCCTCCAATAAGAAGAAATGCAGGAGCCAAAGCCTGGCTGCACTCTGCTGCTGGGAGGCAGCGCTGATGCCCTGATATTTGCAGCCATTGCAGATCGTGGCCCTGCCTCCAAAGCGAGGTCCTGCCTGCTCTGCTCCCCACCATGAGCTCTTTTTGCTCTGCTCTCCCCCCTCTCCAGCCCAGCTGCAGAACAACCACAGCTCTGACATTTCCAGGGAAAAATGAATGTTTGCAATATAAATATTGTGAAGCAGAGGAGAAGAAAGAAGGGACGGGGAGTGAACTCCTCTCCTCCTCAGATTTCATGGGTGCTGCGTGGGCTCGAGGCTGAGATTCCCACTTGGGAGAAGAGCAATCCCTGCAGAGAGGGGGAGAAAGGGCAAACTTTGCTCAGAAAATACTTCCCCCCCCCCCCCAAAGCGAAACAGAATGGAAACAGAAAATGCCTTTTTGGGTGAGAACCCAGCGGTGCTGACAAAAAGGGTGATTTTCTTCTTTGGTGCCTTTTTCCTTGAGAGACAAAAAAAATTGCTACTCTTGCACCGATTTTGCAGGAGAGGGAAATGATCCTTCTCAGAATGGTGGAATAGGAGCACGTTCAAAGCTGATGTATGCCTTGTGCACAGCTCTGCTGGGGGTGGAAGCCTCCCAAGGCACCTCGGGGTGAATGCTGCCCGTGATACAATGAGAGCAATTAATTCAAGAGCCACTGTGGGATCTTCTGTTCTTCTTTGGGAATGAAGCCCACCTTTCTGTGGGAAAAGCAAAACCACCATCATGGGGCTGAGATTCTCACCACGCTGTGCATCTCAGTCCCTTACGAATAGCACTGGAAACCATTGACCTATTTTGCTCCATATGAAAGCACCAGAGATGTCAAATTCCAACCCATCCTGGGATAGCAGGCAGCTGTGTTTGTATGAGAAGCTGTGCTGCTTCTCCAGTGAGGCATATCTCACAGGTGGAATGGCTGGGAATGCAATGGGAACACAAAGGAGCAGATCTCAGTCCAAGCCAGGTGTTGAATCCCCCAGGAAAACAGCAAAACCACAGATTCTATTTGAAAAACAAGAAAGATCTGACTTGATAAACTTCCTGTTTTTTAAAGGAGGGTCACGCAAACAGAAATAAACACGTCTGTGAAGAAAGGTAGCACAAAGTATATCTCTTGTTTCTGCTGGGGCAACAGGCAGAATTGCTTGGAAATGATCAACTGCTTGGAAACAACCCCCGAAAATCCCAAACAAAAGTCTTCTGAATCTAAACACAGCACGCAGGACACGCTGCCCTGCAGGAACAAATAGCCTCACACAGATCCTCCCCACCAGCAAACTGCTTTCAGAGGCAGCACACGGAGAGGCAGATGCAGGAATGGAAGAAGGGGAAAAGCAATGTACCAGGAAGACAAGGAAAAGCAGCAAAACATCCATAAATCTGGACAGGGCGGGAGCTGCAAACCCTCTCCATGCAGAGGAAGAGCCTGAGCTGCTGTAAGCTCCCCATTAATTTCAGAAATGCTCTCCTGTTCTCAGGCTTCCAGCTCCGAACTGCTCATTAGGTGCAGCTCCCAGCGAGCTGCTTCCCCGCAGGCTGCAGCTCCTCCATCTCAGCCTTAAACTCGGGCTCCTTCTCCTCCAGAAGTGCCTCCCCACCACGCGCTGTTTTCTGCATTAGCATTTGGGGCCTGAGAGCAGAGGGGCCGAGCCGGCCCAGCAGCCACAGGTGAGCTGCAGGCACAGGGATCAGCTACCAGGATCAGCCACCCCAAATCCGTGCCACATACAGCCAACCATTCACACAGACTGCGGGGAGGGGGAGGTCGGGTCAGGGCTCTGCACCTCTCTGCTCCACCTCCCAGCCACAAAGCCACCACAGGAGGAACAAGGAGAGATGACAACTACCTCCACGGCTCTCGCTGTCTGCAGGTTTCACCTGGATCGGACGTGCCATCTGCAATGAGAAAAGAGACACAGAGGGTTAGAGCACGGCCCAGTGCCTGGCACACAGCGCTGATGGCACCGGGTGCCCCTTTCTGCCTGCTGTGCAGGGCAGGAGAGCAGCAGAAGGGAACTGAGGCACCGTGTGGCAACCCAGGAGAAGGGACCGTGCGGATTTCAGAGTTCTGCAAAGGAAACCAGGATCCCCTGGAAATACCCTGTGTGCACAAACTTCTGCTTCCTCCAGACAGAAGGCAGAACGCCTCTGAACGTGACCAGCAGTGCAGCAAGCAGGCAGGTTGCATTTCTCCCTGCCCAGTCCCCCTGCAGTCAGAGCATGCTTTGTGCTCCAGGGAGGCTCTAAGAAGGGCAGTGCTGCTCTCCAGCAATGCCTCCTTACTGCACTGTTTGAAAGAGACAAAACATCCTTGGCTGTGATTGTGAAGAGCTGCTCACCTCTCCTGCACTCATCAGCAATGACCAGCAGCACCAGCCAGAGCTCAGCCCACAGGACATGAGCACTCTCCAGGTAAGACAGACAGACAGCTGTACCTGGACTAAGTAACCCACAGCTTTCACTGGCTGATTTGCAAACCATTTGTCAGTTGGATGGTACAGCACTGGTGTGTCCAAAACGGGAAGAGAAAACACAGCTTCCTCCCCAGGCTAGCAGGATCCAGCTGAGCCAGAACGGCATCTGAGCACTGCTGTACGAGGCAGGTGTCCCCACAGCACATCTCACTCCAGCATCATTCACAGAGGCTGACAATGACTTGAAGCAGTGACATTCACAGCACAAAACCCACCAGGAATACTGCAGGTCAGATCCACAGGCGAATTGCAGGCCAAGCAATGCTCTTAGGAGACAAAATGGAGAACAAAATCAGGCCTTAAAAGTCACAAACTGAAACGTGTTTAGAAGCCAGCATGCAAAATACACACTGCTGTCACAGCAGGGACTGAGCCAGGCTGGTTAGAAAACCAGAGCAGAGCCTGTATTCACAGCAGCCGGAGGAAATTGTTGGGTAATCCAGCTGCTAACAGGACAGAGGGGCCAGCCAGCAGGCCAAGCTGATGGCTGAGCATGGTGGAGAACCTGTGGCAGCCCAGGGCCACGACCTGGCTTGCACAGACTGGTGGATCTCAAGCAGGATGAAGCCAAAGCTGGGAGCATCCCTGGGTTGCACTCTCTGCCTCCAGAAGTGAGGTGGGGCTGCAGAAGCTGGCCGGCAGCACCCCAAAGAAAGGCCTCTTTGGGAGGCAGCAGTGCTGGCTTCAAGCCTCTCTGCCAGGACTTGCTGTGTCATTCAGGGAAAAGGGAGAGGCCAAGGATCTCTTTCCTGCTCTGGATCAACTGCACAGCTTTACAGAGCTCCCAACGTCCTGCTGTGCTGCCAGGTGGCCCCAGCATGTGCAGCACTGGCACTCAGCAGCCTCAGAGCTGCAGCCGAGGACCCGGCATCTCCTTCAGCCCCTGAGCTCCCGGGATGTGGGGCAGGGTTCAGGAGGAGGCAGTGAGATTTTGCTTCAGAAAGCCCCAGATCTGCTGGCTGAGATGCGGCAGCTCCTGCAGTCTCTGGTCATAAGGCTGGGAGAGGGCAGGCAGCCCAGATGTGTGCCTGGAAGAGGGGATCTGTGCAGAGCCAGGAGGAGTGGCTGCCCACCTCCCTCCCTGCCTCTCCCGCAGCACAGAGAAATAGCTTTGTCTCTACCCAGGAAGCAAAACCAGGATTAAGCTAAACAGATGGGGAGGGAGATGGAGGGGCAGGCTCGGATCTCATCTCCTATGTGGAGCAAATTCATTAGGGGGCAGGGAGGGAGGAAGGGATGCTGCTGAAGCCAAGAGCATCACCCCCCCCCCCCCCGGGTACAGAGGCACCCAGGGATGCTGGGGCTGACAGCCTAGGGCAAGGAGCCAAAAGCACCGGGAGGGGGGGGTGAAAAAGGGGGCTCGGTACCTGGGGACAGCTCACCGTCCCCTCCCCCAGAAGGGCTGTCACTCCAGTTCCAAGCACCTTGGGGAAAGGAGGTGTCGTCATGGAAACGGTTATTCACCGCATGGAACCTGACATTTGTGGTTGCCATGGAAACCAGCTCTTGGGGGCATTCCCTCTGCTTTGCAGAAAAGAGACATTTTGGTACGATCTCCGGGGAGGGGCCCCCTCCGTCCATCTGTCCACCCCTTCCCCCTCCCCAGAGCCTGCAAGGCCCCAGCGGGGTGAGCCCACAGCACGGCCACGGCCGCAGGACTGCAGAGGTGCCAGCACGGATGCCAGAGCAGCAGCACGGGTCAGCAGCGGTGCCAGCCTGCCAGCAGTGCCTGGCTGCGGCAAGCTGAGGCATCCCGGGGGGGCGGCCAGCTCTGCACCCCATGGCTGCTGCCATAGCTTTTCCCCCGACTGCCTGACAGCCCCTGAGCTGAGTGTGGGGGACTCGCCAAGCCCACGGCCAAGGGATGCATGCTGCCCGCTCACTGAGCTCTGGTCCTCTTCTGCCCCAAAAGAGGTGGGGAAAGAGGAGAAAATGAGACGTGAGGAATCGGTCCAGATGCTGAGGCTGGGAGGAGAGCAGCGGGATTCTGTGTGCGCTGCTGTGTCCCGAAATGAGAGAGCTCCCAGCCGAGGGGGAGGCAGGCATGGCCCTGGCTGCAGAGAACCGCATGCATGAGGGTTCCACGAGCAGGAGCTTGGCTTTAATCCTTCCAAGTCCCACGCTGCCATTGAAGATGAACAAAATTTCAAAGGCCTCTCAAGCGGAGATGTGAGCCTGCAAACACAAAGGGAGCCCACAGCTGCTTTAACTCCTCACCAGAGGCCTTGGAAGTGCCTCTGTGGTGAATAAAAATCGTACACAGGTCTTGGCAAAGAGCTCTGTGCCCAATAGGAACGGGACAGAAAAGGATGGGGAATAGGAATGCACAGAAAGGATGGACAGAGATCACCTCTTCCACGTGAGAAAGGCATTCAGAGGCAGGATGGTGGGCAGGTCGTGCTTCCAGACCAAACAGCCACACTCCGGAGGTGGGCATTCCTTCATTCCTTCATCCTCTGCTCACCACCTCAGGCTGCACAGCTCTCAGGGACACCTGAGCCCACAACAGCCGCGTTTGCATGGGCCCAGAATCGCAGCCAGAGGCAGCACACGCGTGCCTTGGATCCCGAATGGCAGAAATACATGTGCACAGCCCGCATGCCTACGCCACACAAACATACATGAACACACGTGTGCTGCACAGGACAAAGAAATGATTCACGAGGCTGCGCCCGCCTCACAAGCCGAGCTTAATTTTTCCTCGTTAAATTATTTAGCTGGGCATTAAAATTTAACCTATTTGTTCATTTCTGAAGAATACCATGGCCACATTTTGCACACGCCAGCAGACCCACGTAGGCCAGATGCCCAGCCCTCAGCCCAAAGCTTCTCTCCCTGCTCTGCTCCCCAAACCCACGTTTGCAGCAATGCCTGCAGCTCAGCAACCCGGCAGCCACGTTTGCCAGGAGGAGCAGCGAGCTCTTCCTTTTGCTATTCCAGCTTTCAGGCTGCAGATAGAGTCAGCCCCCATGGACAACAGGGCAAGCCTCTCTATTAATTAGGAGTTAAGTTATGTAGAATAGCCCCCCCAGGTACCATGCAGGGGAACCTCGCAGTGTTAAGTGGGTCAGAGGCAGAGCGCATTAAACACATGATGCAGGCTGGCTCCTCTGGGACTTCAGGAACCAAAAGGCATCCAAGGCCATTGGCAGAATGAGGTCTTGGGATTTCAGGCTTTGTAGGTTGTGGGCTGGACCTCTGCTGGCCACTTAAAGATGTCCTGCACGATGATTGGAATCAATTCTAGCTGTGCAGCCAAAGTTAAATGCTGGTTTGCTCATTTGAACTCAGCACCTGGTGCGGAATACAGTGGGCTGGTGCCCAAACCTCCTGCTTGCTCTTTGCCTGGTGTGCTGGTGCACCTCAGCCCTATTCAGAAGGATCTGACTTCACGAGGAAAGGGAAGTGGTCTCACACAGCAATGAGCAACGTTAGCAACGAGCAGCACTCCAGCACAGCTCTAAGAGCTGCTGAAGAATTCAGTCCAATTAATCCCCATCCAATGCCATGCAGAAGGAGACGAGGATAATAATGAGAGCTGTGCTCCAGGTGGAAGAATCCGAGGGAGACGATGTTGGAGGTCACGCACAAAGTCCAGAGCCCAAGCCATGCAGCTCCTGCCCACATAGCAGTGGCCTTCTGTTTGCAACACCAACAAGAAAGATTGCTGGAGAGCTTTCACCTCACTTTGTGTCACAAGCAGAGCTGAGGAACTCATCCCACGGGTTTCTCTGGGAGGTACTTTTCCCCCAGCACAGAGCAGAGGAGCTCCCTCCTCTTTCCTTCCAAAGCTGAGTGCACACAGGACTCAGCAAGCAGCCACTGGAGTGCATGGCCACGATACACCTGCACTGACTGCTCTGTGCTCCTCCTCCCTTAACAGTCAGCTCTCCTTGTCCCCCCTCCAGCTAGCACTGCTCTGGGAGCAAGGCAAGAAGCTTATTGCTGTGACTCAAAGCCTTTGCATTGTCTTGATAGCCCTGCAGAAGTGACAGCACCATTACTGTGCGTTAGCATCAGACAAGCAGCAGGGAGGTCAGCTCAGTGTAGCACAGACAGCCCTGCCACGTGCGTGGCTTTGGCAGGCACACATCATCAGGTCAGGCTCCTGGGATCCACGGCCAGGCTGCTCTCAGGGGCTCCTTCCCTGACGTCTCAGAGCACCAAAGAGGACACTGGATGATATTCCCCACTGCTCTGATCTCCTCTTGTTATTTGAGCCCAGTGCCAAAGGGGCTTTAAGGTGAGAAAAGGGAGATGCCAAATGCTTCACATCTTTTTTTCTACAGGTGCTAGGGCACCAAGTGCACCCCTGGGAGCTAAAGGAAGAAAACTGCATCTCTTCAGCAGGGAAGGCAGGGTTATCAATCATAACCTACCATAGGCACCCAGCCAGGATGGCGACGCTGGTGAATTATTCTGTAAGAAACTCAGAGATGCCCCCAGATCAGCTGCCCTTATCCTCACGGGTGACCTCAGCCTGGCAGATGTTAAATAAGAACAGCACACTGCTGACACACAGCAGTGATGGTCCTGGGACCCCTGGAGCTCTGAGCTGCAAGGCTGTGCCTGTGGGAATGACAAACCCCCAACCAACTCCCAACCTGTGCAGGATTTGCTGCTCCGGATGGATGCATGCAAGTCTACATGGCCTGATGGGATCCATCCCACAGTACTCAAAGAGCTGCCTGGTGTCATTGCAAGACCTCTCTCAATTATTTTTCAACAGTCTAGGGCATCTGAAGAGGTTCCAGTCAAGTGGAAGCTGCCAAACTTTGTCCCAGTTTTCAAGAAGGAAGACCCTGTTAATTGCAGGTCTGTCAGCCTCAGTTCAGTGCCTGACAGAATTACAGAGATCCACTCTGGGAGTTACTGAGAAATACTTGAAAGACAACGTGGTCACTGGTCACAGCCAAGAGGGGGTTCAAGAGGCAGGTTCATCTGTTTAGCTGACTTAATTTAGCTTTATGACAAGGCTACCCGTGTTGTTGACCAGTCGATGTCATCTTTTTAGACTGCAGCAAAGCTTGTAATGCTGTTCCTCACGGCGTGCTTCTGTACCAAATGCCCAGCATCCAGCTACATCAACACACAATTCAGTGGGTGAACAACTGGCTGACGGGTTCAAAATGTTCAGGTAACTGGGATTGCAGCAGGCCGGCAGGTTCAATCAGTGGGATTCTGCTTGGCTCCATTTTAGGGGCTGAGGGAGCAGCTCCTGAGCCCCCTGCCCCCCATCTTCAGGCAGCACCTCCTTCCTTCACACCTGGGGGGTTCTGCAGTGGCACCGCTGCCCAGCAGCAGGGCAGGGGGCTTTCTGAAACGTTCCACAGGAGCCTGGTGCTGCTCCTGGCTGCAGAGGGTGAGGGAGCAGCAGGTGGGCCTTAGAGGGGAGGTGAAGGCAACATCTGAATGGGATGAGAAGGGAAAGGTTCAACCTGCTTTCTCAGAGCTTCCTGTTCCAGGACTTCTCCACTTCTCAGACAAGATGTGAATGCCCTGTGCCTGGAGGTGCTCGAGGCCAGGCTGGATGAGGCCCTGCACAACCTGGTCCAGTGCCTGCGTTAGTGCTTGGCAATCCTGCCTGTGAAGGTGGGCTGGAACTACTTGATCTTACAGGTGCCTTCCAACCCAAGCCATCCCATGACTCCACACACCTTCATTCAAGAGTCCCCTCTCTCCCCTCACCATGCTCTACCTCTCCACCTCTCCTATAGCAAAAGAATGTTCCTACCTCTTCTTTGGTCTTCACCTTGGGAACATTTCTCCGATAGCAGAGGAGACACACAGGAACATTCTCACCACCTTAGGTGAGCTTGCCAGAAAATACGCCAGCTCTGGGAGACAAAAGCCATAGCTCTGTGCTACAAGCTGTGAGAGCCCAGCTGTGCAAAAGGCAGCAATGTCTAGAGGATGGGAGGGATGGATGGGATGTGCCTGTGCACAGGACAGAACCTGCATGTGTATTTTTGAACAGCATGCAGGAGTGGGTGCTGATCTTTAATTTCTTCATCCTTCCAACTCTGTAGGCTGCAAGCAGCAATGTTTGCCTTGGCAGCTTGCTCTCCCTCTGCCTCTTCAGGGTGTGTACTTCATAGGGCTGCTGCCTTGCCTTGCTCTTAGTTCTCAGCCCCTTGAGCCAAATCTTGGATAGAATGAGCATTTGCACTCACCTCTGCAGTGAACGGGCACCTGTGCTGCTGCCTGCTCAGGGGCTCCCTGCTCTGCCCAAGGGTTCAAACCACGAAGACCACCTCAAACAAGTGAACATCAGCCCCCAAACAATGCTCAGACCCCACAGTGCACCTCAGCTGCAATGCCTGTCCTGTTCACACAGAGAAACCACTTCACACATACTGCTCCACGCTGGCTTCACACAACTGCTTGGACAAAAGGGCAGAATGAGGTGCTGTGACCTCCAGCCCCTCTCAGGCCCCGTGCTCCCTCACACCACCACGTGCTGTGGATCCTGAGGCAGCCCACGTCCTGGCAGCGCAGGCACAGCCTGCCCACAGGGATGCTCTCCACTCACTGCTGTGTCTCTGCATTAATCCTGATGCCCAGCCATGTGAGTTACTGCTGCTGCATCTCAACCTCTGGTGCATTCCCAGAGTCTCTCTCTGCTCTAGTGCTGCTGCTGGCCGTAATTTTCCATTCCTGTGGCCCTGCATTCCCAAGCCCTCGCTGTATCCATGAGTTCTTTCCCTGCATTTTAGTGCCCCCACTGCTGCTCTCAAACTGCCCATATTCCCAGCTTGGATCAATACCAATTTCTGCCACTTACTCACCTACCTTTCAGCAAGCCCTTCTTTGTTCTGCGTAGAAATAAAACAGGAACTGCATCTCGCCAGAAGAATTACTTTTTAAAAAATCCTCCCTCCCCTTCTCTCCCTCCATTCTTCTTTCCCTTCTTCAGGAGCAATTTTACGTAATTTGCAACTGTCTCCCTGCAAATGAAAAGCAACACAAAGCGCCTCTGCGAAACGCTGAAAAGCTGGCTGCTTTTCCCTCAAATTTCACTTAGCAAGAGGCTTTAACTTGGTGTGTGATCACTGTGCGTCATTAATAACCTCTCCAGTTCCTTTCAGAACTCAGCAAAGTGAAGGCACAATCACGAATCAAAGGCATGGGTTATTGAGATATAATATCATCTCACTGAGCCAGGGAGCAGCGAGGAGGTGAAATGCTGCTAGGCTGGCTGGCAGCTGAAGAGGACAATGGATTTAAGAAGGAGCACGAGAAATTGGTTTTCTCTCTGCATTTCAGATCCAAAGAATCTGCTTCTGCTCGGCCTCCACGGGCTGCTTGTCTTTCCTCAAACCTCGCAGACCTGACCTCTCTGTTCTAGGAAGCTCCATCATTCCTTTCCCAAGGGAGAATCCAAGCACTTGTTAATTCCAGACTGGACCGCCAGCAGTTCTGATGACAACACAGGTGCTCTGTACCTCTGAACACGAGCTGCAGGTAACGCAGTGCACAGCTGACAGCCTCCTTGCTTTGCACCCCGACTGCACCAACGCCTTGGGAAAGGGAGCGAACTGAAAATCTGGCTGCTTTCAGAAAAAGATGCTAAACCTCACTGTCCAAAACACGCTATTTTGGGTTTAACACTTGGATTCCATTTAGCTGCCGCTTATTTAAAGATAAACAGACAAAATAAAAATCACAGCGCAAAGAGGATTTCATCCCCAGAAGAGAGAACTTGCCAGAAACACCATAAAAGCCAACAGAGACCACGGTGATTGCTACTGATTTATGCAGAAAACCGACAGCAATCAGCAGCCATTTAAGAGCTCAGGGCAGCCACGCTGCAGGCATGACACTGCTGGAGCAGCGTGGCAGCGTTCCTTGGGCTGGCAGCCCTCACATCCAACCCACAGGGCACAGGTAGCACACGTGGGGGTAGAGCAAACCCAGAGATCAATGTGGGAAGAGAACCAGCAGCCCTGCTCCAGATCACCCGCCAAGCTGCATGCTCACAGCACGAAGACCGAGAAGAAACCGGTTCACAGCATCCCCCTAAGCCTGCCATGAGCACACAGACCAAGAAAGTCATTTGTCTGAGATCAACCACCAGTCTGTGCTGCACTGAGACCAACAAAGGGAGAACTTCTTTCCTGTGGCATCCCCAGCTGCTTTGCAACACAGCAGCAAGAGGAGCACAGCCAACAAAGCCATGCTGTGTCTGTTCCAGTCTCTGCTGCCTCTGAAGGTGCTGCCCCCTGGTCATGCATTCAGATAAAAGTTTGTTACCCCCACACCAACATCACGTGCTCTTAAACTTTCTGCCTGCCATTCTCTAATAAGACATGAAATGGGTAAAATGAACCAAAAAATGCAGACCACAGCCCATGTACTGAAATCCCAGAGCTGTGGTCCACTACGTTCCCTTCTCTGTCCTATGTTAGGGTCTTCACCATATTTTTGGTGAGAATTTTTGCCACAGTTCCTGAGAAGATGTTCCAGCTGTGAATGCATGCAGAAGAAACATCACAGCCTTGCTCCCACAGCAGGGAAACAATCACCCAGCACTCCTGCCTGTGTCTAAGTTCCAGAATATTCTCTGTGACCAACTGGGATGGGTGATACTCTATGGAAATCCAGGTCAAGAAGAGGGGGCTGGAAGCTGCCTCAGGTCAAGCAGCCCATGTCCACGCTAAGATCAGCTCTGCCCAAATCAGAACAGAGGCCGTTTCGTTCTGGCAGTGACCATCTCTAAATGAATGAAGTGGTCAAATGACCTCCTGCCTTCTCGTTCACAGAAGGAATTCCCAAAAGAGGAATGCAGTGTGATGAAGCAATAAGCTGCCAGCCTGAAGATCGACAGCTCCACATACAGCACAGTTCATCTGTATCTTAATCCCGAAGCTTAATTACAGCACACTGCTCATTAACTGTCTCAAGATTCACATGTTTGGAAGCGCTCAGCTAGCACACACTGCTTTTTCTTACACCTCCCTTAACAAAACAGATGATCACATTTAGATCATCACACCCCAAACGGACGCGCTTTGCATTGCTGCTTTCAGCACTGACAGCACAAACACAGCAGACCATGCAGAAGATCCCCAATGCAGGCATGCAGCAAAACTGAGATGGCCTTGAACGCGCTGAGCCTCGCAGGAACAACCTGCCAGGGTGCCTGTAACCCTGGGCAGGGCCGTGGCTGTGTCACACTGCTGTACCATGACTCATCACAGCTGCTCCTCCATCCTTCAGCTATTTCTTACAGTCTGCCTGCCCTGCCCGGGACCACTGCACACAGCAGATTACACAGAATTAACTCCAATGGCAGCAGAGAACCTGGCTGTCTGCACTCTGCCCCTCTGCTGTCCTCACGTAACCTGAAACTGTGAAGATTCTATCAAGTGGCAATCGAGAGAGGCACATTTCCTGGCCCTCTGATGCCAGCCCACAGGAAAAGAGAGCACAGATACACAAACAGGAAAACACATGTGTGTGTGTAAAGGTCTTCAGGGGAGCTGGGAGGGGAGCAGACTGGACCTGTATGGGTTAAAGAGGAAACATTATGGCTAAGAATTTCTAACCCTTCTCCAGAGTCCCCTGGTTTACATTAATTATCCTGCTGCCTTGAGCACTCAGGGCCTCCTGTGAGCTTCTGTCTACAAGTACCCAGCTCCTCCACCTACTCAACTACAAATGAATCTTTCCAGTGCGTTTGCTCAACCCTCTCAGCACAGCGAGGGAATTGCCCAGTCAAAGCCCTCACACTGCACAGAAGCAGGAATGGCACTGATTCAAAACTCCCAGCTCACCAGCAGGTCCCAAGGAAGCAGAGGCTTGCCTGCAATGAGGGACCTGACCCAAAACAGCTGACTGCTCAGGATCCCTACTGCACTTTGCTCTCTGCACAGATGTAAACTCAGCAGGTCTCACCTGAGGGACAAGCCACAGTTACTGCAGCAGAATTGGTTTCATCTATATAACTCATTGCTTTTCCAAACTATGGGACGTGCCAAGTACGTTTCTTCCTCTGAGAAGCTGATGGAAATCAGCACAGATCCACCCAACAAAGTGCCCAGGCACCACAGTCTGCTGGAACTGGGAGCAGATGGACCAGCAAGTTCTGTGCTCTTGGAAGAAAAGGATCTGGTACCTTCTGTTGTGACTCCTGTCAGCTTCCCAGCACGGCTGCAGTGCAGGCCGAGGACACAAACATCACCCCAAGAGCAGCACAGCTCCCTAATGACAGCAACACACAGCTGGAGGTGCCACATCCCACCACTGAGACCAAGGAACAGCACAGAAATAGGGATGGCTGGAGTCACGTGGGGCAGCTTTGGCAGGACAGACAAAGAGCAGCAGCTGGGCAAAGAGCGCCCCTCTTTCCCAGGCCACTTTCACACCCCTGCTCCCTCCCCAGCCACCTCCTGCTCGCCAACCCGTGCCACAGTGTGCTGGAACTTACCCCTGGCAAAGTCTTCTGTTCGTGCAGTGCTGTCTGGGCCTTGATAGCAGAGTCTCTGGCACAGTATGTGAGGAATGCACAACCTGCAGGGACACAGCAAGCATCAAGTTAAACGTGCAATTGCAGATGCACAGCAACACAGTATTTCTCTTTGGTAAGAGCAGGTGACCAAGGTACCTAAATACTGGCCTGTGCCAGCAGACCTGTGCTCC
This sequence comes from Centrocercus urophasianus, assembly GCF_019232065.1. Taxonomy (NCBI): domain Eukaryota; kingdom Metazoa; phylum Chordata; class Aves; order Galliformes; family Phasianidae; genus Centrocercus; species Centrocercus urophasianus. Next base: position 42,308 of record NW_024884576.1, read on the forward strand.
AACTGTCCTGCTAAAGATGGAGTGCCCAGGACAGCCCTTGTGTGAGACCTGACTTCTTCATTAGCAGAGGGAGAGTGGAAGGTTTGCTAATTAAAGGAGCAAATGTTATGAAATCTGGAGGTACTGCAGTCTCTAGGGAAAAAGGCAAAGAAATAACATTAGAGGCCCTGCAGGTCTCATCCAAGGTCTGTTCAGCCATGGCAAGGGGTCCCAGGGAATCGCATCAGTGTGAAATAGGTGTTGAGCAAAGTGAGAAACAACAGGAGAGCAAACAGCAGGGTAGCACTGCCTGTGGAGAAACAGCCCAAGACACAAAGAACAGAAGGGTGCAGGGACCAATATGGCTATTGATACAAAATAAAACAAGCCATGGACAAAGCAAAAGCAAAACCTGAGAAGCATCACGATCCAGCCCCATGGAGCCCTAGAAAGCCACAGCAGGATGGGTTTGGCTTTCTGTGCCACACTGCCACCCATGATGGGGGAAACGGGGAACAGCAAAGCACAACGCACTCTGCAAGCACTGACCGAGGAAGGGAGATGTAAAGCATAAGGAAAAGGCCAGATCCTGACGTTCTCAGCCAAAGTCTGACCCAACATCTTAGCCTAAAACTGGAATCGGGGATGAGGGGAAGAATTGTGGTCCCTCCAGGAAGAAAAGGGATCATCTCTGGGTGCTCTGATGCTCAGAACAATCACACGAAACTAACCAAAGGAAGAAAAATTGGCTGATTATCAAGAAACATGTCCTAGCAGAGGGAAATTTATTAGACTGTGGAATGATCTCCCCGGGGAAGTGCCTGGAGCTCTGTCACTTGAGTTGTTTCAGATGAGGCTGGAGAACAGACTCAGACGTGTGTGACTCCCTCACTCATCCCCCTATTCCCAGCAGCATTTCCCATCCTCAGCAGAAGCAAGACGTGTCCCTTTGGCCTGGCACTGAATGCCAACCTGCCCAGAGCTGTGCTGGGCTCGCAGATGCATCGGTGCAGCACAACCAAAGCCTGCTCTTCTGCCTCCAAAACCACTTCAGAGCCCTATGGATCCAACGGGGGGCACAGGACGAAGCCTGCATGGAGCTCTCCCTCTGCTCCACAGTACAGAATGTTTTCAGGCCATGTGGAAGCCAGCTGCTCAAGACAATCCCAACCCATGGCAGCAGATTATGCTATTCTTCCATCCCGGCTCCCAGAAATTGCTGCAGCTGAGCAAATCATAGCCGTCCTTACAGCTCTTGCTAGAAAAAACAACACAAAGCCACCACCCTCCATGAATAGCACACATACAGGACTGGATGCCTCTAACAGAGAATTAAAGCTCCTTACTGCACGCGTTGGGAACCAAGAATGCTGCACCGAGGCCAGATGTGGGATCCACAGCTTATTTAACAAGCACAGCAGGGACAGGAAACATGCAGGTAGCAGAGGCAGCCGGCTTCACTTTGGGGGAGATGCACCCCTTTGCTTTCTCTCATCCCTTTGCTTTCTCTCACCCCTCAAAAGCACTCATGTAACCACAGAGCCCATTTCTGACACGCACAGATTCAAAGTTCCAAACCCAGATGCTTTCCTGCCCGCTTCCACCCACTGCAATGGTCTGCTGCTCTGCAGAGCTGGGACAAATCACACAACGTCTATACTGAGATCATCAGTCTGCATTAACCTCAAACAAAAGCCTGCTCATCAACCTGTTGTACCTGAGAAGCTCACGTTTGCTTCTAAGCAGCAGAAATGCAGGAGGCTGCAAAGAGCAAGGAGTAAAGAAGGTCAGCTGCAACCTTTGGACAACACGACTGCTGTCCCCCCACAGCCAGATGAGCTGGAGATGGGATGCAGAAGTCAAAACCCTGGTCAGAAATGCAGGAAGGGGTTTTCCAGAAGCACTAAGCCTGTCAATGGAAAGAAATACTTGGGGGAAAACATCCTTCTCTCTGAAGAGACATCATCTCTTGCTACTCCTGAGGATGCAGCCAGTAAGCAGAGCACCAGTGAAGCTTGCAGAAGTACCAGAAGCTCGTGGAAGCAGAAAGAGATTCCACACTGTAACAGGACCTTGCTTACCATGGCTTTGGTAAGCAGGTTTGGTAAGCAGGTTTAGGGTTCCTCCTAAAACTCTGAGCCTTACAGAGACTCCCAGAAAAGAAGACAAGAACAGAGTGCTTCTCTCCCCATTAATCCCCTCAGCAGTGAGAAAGCAATCACAGGAGTGCAAGGGGGCCCACGTCTCTCTCGTTTTGCATTTCCTGCTTTAGCTAACAGCAGACTCACAGGATCACAGAATCGCAAGGTTGGAAACGACCTGCAAGATCATCCAGTCCAACCACCCTCCCATTTCTATTAGTACCACAAGCTACTAAACCATATCTTGTAGCTCCTCATCCAGGTGCCTCTTGAATACTGCCAGGGACGGCGACTCCACCACCTCCCTGGGCAGCCATTCCAGTGCCTGACCATGGACTCAGGTCAGTGGCAGCAGGCTTATGGCATTCTGGACACTTCCAGCACCCAGAGCGTTGTGCCTGCTGAGATGGTGCTGAAGAGCCCTGGGGCTCTCAGGAAACCAAACGCCGTCCAACTGAAAATCCCAGCACAGGTCGTCCACTGAGATGGGGAATGATGGCACACTGCTACTGCACACAGACCTCACTGGAGGCCAACTCTGTCCTCCAGAGAGAGCATTTATTGATGGCACTGCTTTGCTTTGCCACCCTCTGGCACCTGCTCTCCTTCAGCTCCCCTGTGCGTGTGACCATGAGTAATTAGTTCATTAAACCATGCAAAAAGATAAACAGGAGGGGAGGACGGACTTGACCAGTCATTGGCTTTCAGAGGCCGGTCTGCAGCACAGGAAGACAGCAAGAACAGCCAGGGGGCAGGAATTCAGGGAGGCTGGGCATTGAAACAAACAGGACGGTGAAGTTAGCAGGAAACCCCCTCCACAGGTTGCATGGAAATACGCCTACCTGCTGTCTGAAACTGAAACTAATTCCTATCCCACGAATTACAGCTTCACCTTGGGACCACACCACGTGTGGTCTCACACCTCCCGGCGCTGGATGCCCCCTCAGTGGACAGAACTCGCATTGTCGTCACGTTTTGGCTTTGCTTCTAAGAGGCAATGGGCTGCACGGCCCTTGGCTAACTGCAGGGGTGGCTGCACAGCTTGTGCGAGTGCTGCTCTCTGAGAACCACGCGTAGGCTGAGCTGCGTCAAACCGCTACCTGCCCATCCACCTCCCACTGCCTGCAGGAGGGTTTCCAGCTCCCTGCAAGCAGAACCCAGCCTTGTTCCACTTGCAAGACGCTGCAGCGAAAAGAAGATACGCCGTGCCTGATTCTACCTGCAAACCACACGTGGACTCTGGGATTTCAATCCCTTCAGGTCCTGAATGTTACTCCAGACATCGGCAGCCGAAGGCCTTGAGTAAGAAAAGGCTGTCAGTTTGCAGAAGAGAGGGCCTGCCAGATTCAACTTCCCATTTAAAATCCTGTCAAACACTACAGCAGGGGAAGCACGGAGTCAGCAGGCTGCTTATCTTCAAGCCTACAGAAGCTGAGTCAAAACTCAGCTGCCGGTGAGGCACAGGAGGATGAGGCTGTTGTTGCCCTTTGGAAAAGTCACTCACCTGTCTCCAGATTCCCCATGAGAGGGGCTGCTCTTGTGATGCCATTCCCCAGCAGCTGAGCTCCATATCTCACAGTACAGCTTCCCTGCTTCCTCTCCCGCGGACGTTGCTAGGAAATCCATCTATGAGAGCACTGCTTGCTTTATGCCCAATCCTGGAAACTGGGGACAGCATTTTCTTCTCCATTCTCCCTGCTCAGAGCCCTCTGACCCATTCCAAGAGCCTGCTCTAATAAACAGCTCCCTGCTCTTTCTGTAAAGACATTAGCATTAAGGAAAACACCGCCATTAACATGCAAATGTACCTGTGATTAACACAAATAGAAACACTGCCTCATAAATAATATCAGGGAATTGGAACAGTACCAACTGCCAGTAGCCAGGTTACTGAGACCATAAATAAACAGGCTCTACCAAAACCGTGTCGTAACTGAGCTCATGTCTCCATCCGCCTCCTCTACCTCCACCAAATTCCCCAGCTCTCAGCACAGGTGAAGAACAGCCCACAGGGTTTGGTTCTTGGACTCCACAGCCCAACTCCCAGCTTACTGCCCCTGGCTGGGCACAAAGAGCACCTTATTTTTCCACCTTTCCATCCACCCTGGAAGCAGAAGGAGCTGCTCGGCTCCTGGTATCAAGGTGCAAGGGGCTGCAAGAAAAGCTGATGGTCTTTGCCAGCAGTGCTGGCCTCTCAGATGAGTGCTTCTCCTCATTTTGGAGAAGGAAAAAGCAGATGGAAGATGCCTGCGAGCCGTCAGTTGGATCTGGGAACACGGGGAGAGAAAATATTTCAACCTACCAAGGATAATGATGGTTTCTGTACGGTGCAGGGATTGGTGCACAGGATCTGCCAAAGCCTTCCATGGCCCTGGGGAAGCAAAGCCCTGCCTGGTGCCACTGCCAACACCCTGCTGGTAACACAGGGAGCAGAGCAGCTCCTGCACCAACACAGCCAGACCCAGTGGGATGGGAGGGGAACACTGGGACCAGGGACGCCTAGATTACGTATTTGATTTCTTCACTCCCTTATCTAATAGAATCTCTAGAATCTGGCTCCAGAAGCATAAATAACCACAGACCACACAGTCCATATTCAGTAAGCCAACTGCAATGAAATGTGCCTTCACCTCATGCCTTGGGTCCATTCTCCTCCCTCCAGCCTTGAAAGCTCACTGCTTACCATCAGATGGTCACAGGTTTGGGCTCCCTGTGCACACACACACAAACACGTCTTGGTTCTAAGTCACATTTACACCTTCAGCTAAATCCAAGGCAGCCCAACTCTGTTAGGCTTCAATGAGGAACTTTTCTATTTTTCCACCGGGGTTAGATTAGACCTTTTGCTTGGAAATAAACTTCTCTTTCTGCTTCCCTTTCCCTCTCTGTCCAGTCCAGAAGCACTGGGCTTGCTGGCTTTTTTAAGTGTTCTCCACAAGAAGAAACCAAAGGCATCAGGGCTGGATGCGACTCACACTCCTTCCATCACAAAGCATCTCAGGGCACAGCTCCCAGGGCTGAGCTCTGACAGCTTTAAGGGTACTTACTGTGGGTTCCCTGCAGGTTCCATCTGAGCGTGCCAGGGAGTGGTGCTGAGATCACTACATCAAACGGCACAGCAAATGGGCTCTGTGCGTTCCCACTCAGTGCCTGAGCAGTGGTGATTGTAAGATCCTAAACACCTGCTAAGAGTGAGCTGGAACGGCTCCACAGAGGGAGCTGACATGCAGAACACGACGGCTATTCAAAACACGGCTTTCAAACACAACAACTGTAGCTAAACAAGCCCCCCCGAACTTTCTTTTTTTTTTTTTTTGCATCTACTGAAGGTCTTTCAGCGATCCGGCACTCCAGAGGGCCCCTCTCATCTCTCCTAAAGGCCGCGGTAAACAGCACACCGACCGCTAATATTCTTTGTTACGCAGACTTTACCGTGGCACTGCTGTATCGCAGCCAGGGACTGAGAGCACAGGGAAAAACGCTGCTCTGTACCGCGGGATTCCCGACCCCTCTCCTCCGGCCGCGACCTGCCCACCACGGGCCGTGACCCGCACACGGCCAGCCGCACACCGGCCCTTTGTCACAGCACCGGCCCGGCTCCCAGCGGGGGCAGCCGCGGAGCCGCAGCGCGACCCGGTGTGGCCCATCTCTCGGCGCCGACCCCATCCCCGCCCCTCGGCGGCGGTTCGGGGGTGCCGACCCTCACCTGAGGGAAGCAAGGGGTGGGGGGGAAGAAAGAGGGAGATGGAACATAACGGGGGGGTCGGCTGCGGAACGCGGTGGTCGCGCGTGGGGTGGCCCCGCAGGACCCACGAGGAGCCGCCCCCGCCAGCAGGCCGTGCCCCGCCGCGTGCCGGGGGACCCCTCACCCTTGTGCATGCCGGTGTAGCGGTCCTTGAGCACGGTGAGCTCGTAGATCTTGCCGAACTGCTCGAAGAGCGGCTTGAGGTCCTTCTCCTCCAGGTTGCGCGGGATCTGCCCCACGAAGAGCTTGATGGCATCCAGGTCCTTCATGCTGTCGGGCTGCGCGGGGGGCTCCGCGCCGCCGCTGCTGCTCATGGGGGAGGCTCGGCGCGGCGGCGGGGGCTGCGGCGCGGGCGGGAGCGGCGGCGGCTGCGGCTGCCTCCTCGCCTCGCCCT
>NW_024884577.1:0-9946 GCF_019232065.1 Centrocercus urophasianus
CCCCCCCCCCTTTTCCCCCATGCACAATTTGGGGTTCCACACCGCAATGTGGGATCCTGAACCCCCTGCAACGACTGGACCCCCACCCACCATCCCCCATAAATGCGCCCCTACCCAAACTTGACGGGAGTGACATCGGGAGTCACAGCACCCGGCGGGGGCTGCCCGGGGGAGGGGCCGCTCAGCTCCGTCCCCCTCCGCGTTCCTCCGCTCTCCGTCTCGGAGCGCGTCTCCCAATACGCCGCCCGTCGCGCTTCGGGGGGGCTGCGGGTGCTGGCAGCCGGGGGGGGCAGAGCTGTGCCCTCCAGAGCCCCCGCGCTGCAGGAGGATGAGGACGAGGAAGAGGAGAGGCTGCGCGGCGCGGGGGTCTCCGTCAAACCAGCAAAGTGCGGCTCTGACGTCTGCCGGGGGAGCTCGGGGCGCTCTGGGGTGGGGGGACACAACGGGGACATGATGGGGACATGATGGGGGCAGCGAGGCTGGCGGCACGGCACTCACGGGTTCCCCCCCCCCGGTTCAGACTCACCCGTGGGGCTGTGCTTAGAGCGGGGGCCGCCCCGGGTGGGGTTTTTAAGGGGCAGGGGAGGGGGCAGCTCCTCGCTGTGCGCCCGGCGCGGTGCGGGACGCGAAGCCACCAGGATGCTCTCGTAGGTCTGGTTGGTGATGTCCATCCCTGCGCAGCTCCAGCGTGGGGGGGGGGGGGGGGGGGGGGGGGGGGCGGGCAGCCAGTGGTGAGGGGCCCTTGAATGAACGCTGCAGGGGGCTCACCTATGGCCAGACCCAGAGATGCTGGTGGGCTTCTTGCATCACTACACTCCAATTCTGCACCTCTATAGCCTCCCCCAAATCCATCTGCACCACTGCACCCCAATTCTGCACTCCTACAGCCCCAAAAATCCACCTGCACCACTGCACCCCAATTCTTCCCCCATACAGCCCCCAGCCAACCCACCTGCTCTATTTCACCCCCATTCCGTACCCCTACACCCTCCTGCTCCATCTGTACCATTGCACCCCTACAGCCTCCCCCATCCTACCTGTACTGTTTCATCCCCATTCTCTACCCCCACGCCCTCCTGCTCCTCCCTACCCCACCCACACCCCTTCCTGCCCCCCATTCCATCCCACTGCTGTGCCCACAGCGTCTCCCCTCCCTGCCCCCCATCACTGCCACCTTCTCCTCCAGCTCATCCTCGCTGTCATAGGTGTATTCCTGGGGTGGTTCCCAGTCGTAATCCACGTGGACCTGCAGGGAGAGCTTCCCCGCCTGCGCCTGCTCCAGCTGCACCACAGCAGGGTCTCAGCAGAGGGTGGGAGGTGTGTGGGGGGGTCCAGGGGGGCCCCCCCCCGGGCACCCAGCCCCACCCCCGTCCCCCCCCTACCAGCTCCTCGCACTCGCTGTGCTTCAGCCTCCGTGCCACATCCAGCGCCGTCTCACCCGCTGCGTTCACTACGGAAAGGGGATGGGGGCTGCAGCTTGGAGAGCACCCCGCTGCCCCCGACCCCTCAACCCCCACATCCCAGCCCCATACCCATCCCAAAGGCAGCTTTGCCCTTCAGCAGCAGCTTGATGCAGTTGGGTTGGTTGTAGAGCGCTCCGTAATGCAGCGCCGTGTTCCCATCCTGCGTCACCCGGTCCAGCATCCCCCTGCACAGAGCCAGGAGCAGCTCAGCACCTCGTGGGGATGCTCCAGTGCCATCCAGGGTGGCAGGGGGACACGGCGGGACGCACCCGTTCTGGATGATGAAATCCACCAGCGGAAGGGACGATCGGTCCGCGCAGCGCACGGCCACGTGCAGCGCCAGCTCACCTGCGTCCTGCCGCGAGGAGCGAGGGGATGGCTGACCCCAAGGATGCTCACAGCCCGCAGGTTGGGCAGAACCCCAAACCCGAGGATGCTCGCAGCCCGCAGAACCCTCAGAGATGGGGTTTGGGGGACCGTTTGGGATGCACACAGCTCACCTGGCCCTCAGGGCTGGCCAAGGGCTTGGCCAGGTCGTGTCCTTCAGCAAAGGCCTGCAGCAGGGCCAGGAGATCACGGTTGTGGATGGCATCCCGGAGGCGGTGGGGCTCGCTGGCCCCCCCCCGCTGCACGAAGCGCCTCTCCATGTATTTGGCCACGATGAACTCCTTGCGTGCGCTCCTGCAGGGAGGTCAGTGTCAGCGTGGGAACCCCACACCTTCCTGCCTCCTCCCATGGTGTCACAGCGGGGAGAGACCTCTGCAAAAGGCGCAGGATCCAAAGAGCAGTGGGGACGGCGAGGTGACCCATCTTGTGAGCTTTCTCATAGGGATTTGGCGGGGGGGGAGGGGGGCAAGGAGGGAAGCTTCCCATCCACCCACCCTGCGCCCCCCCAGACTCACATATCGCTGCCAGCTGAGGGCTTGGGGCAGTCCTGTGTGGGCAGCGTGGCCTCCATGATTTCATTAAAGCGTGTGTTCCCAACGCTGACAGCCAGCTGGGGTGATAGGGCAGAGGGAGTGAGCACAAAGCATGGAGGGGACCTCCCCACAGCCCCACATCCTGCCCCCCTGCCATGCCCCTTCCTCATCCCAGAGAGGGGAGTTCACCAGATCCACGTAGGATCTTCCCATCCACCACCCCCAGGGATGAGTCTCTCTCATAGGAGAGGTCTCTTAGAGGAGGGAAGGGGTGCTGGGAGGGCCTGCCAACATCCCCTCATCACTTCCCAGGGCTCCTGCATCCCTGCAGCACCACATGGGGGACTGTAAGTCACAGCTGGGCAAAATGAGGGCAGCTGCGAGCAGCAGGCGCAGAGCAGAGGGAGGGGGAAGGTCGAAATCTGCACCCAGACCCCAAGCAGAGGATGATACCCAGCGGATACAAGGCCCCCCCAGGTGCAGGGAGCCCCTTACCAGCAGCTCAGAGGTGCTGAGGACATCCAGGGTGAGGGACTGGATACGGGAGTAGTGCACACCCAGCTCCCGGTGGATGCCGGAGCACTCAATGCACGTCAGGATGCCCAGGTTGGTGGAGAGCCACGTGGGGTCTGTGGGGTGGAGGGGGGGCATCAGCATCACCTCCCGACCCCCCACCTCTCCCTGCATCCCAAAGCCCCAACCTACCCGGCGCCCCGCAGTCACAGCACTGCTTGTTGCCTGGCATGTTCTTCACCTCGCTGATGACCAGCTTGGTCAGCTCCTGCACGCTGCCATCTGCCCCACTGCCTGCTGAGGCCGCCCCGCCGTTCGGTTCACCCTTGAAAGCATTGCTCAGGGCTTCATCTTTGCTGTTCTGCAGCACCGAGACCCACCTGAGCAGGGGGAGCAGAGCAGGGATGCAGGAGGGCACTGCTCGGAGCGAAGGCTGCAGCCCTGCAATGCTTCTGCATGCTCGCAGTACTTACACCACGCACTCCTGCTCATCCTCTGCTTGGAAGTGATACGTCCTGTTGTCTGTAGGGGCGGGGAAAGAGGGGAGCGAGGCATTTAGGAAAGGACAAAATCGCAAGAAGGGACTGCAGAGGGCTGCTTTAGAAAAACCACAGCACGTCCCTTTCCCATCACCGCCACCCAACTTCTCTTTGTCTCCAGTTCACAACCGTTCACGCGCCCTTGTGTCCCAGGACAGCCTGGCCCGGGTCTGCTGCAGGGACCCACAAGTGGACACACACACAGGGACGGAGTGGTGGCACTCACGTGTCACCAGGTCGAAGCACTTCTTCTCCTCGGCGTGGGGCCGCACCTGGCAGGTGAGCAGGTTCAGCTTTACAGGGGGACGGTTTATCTGCCAGGCACCAGGACAGAAGCGGGTTAAAGGATGAGGGACGTGATGTGTGTCACCACACAACCATCCCCATCTCTTGGTACAAGCAGAGGCTCGGTCCCTGTCCCTTTGTAGGACGGGCGATGGGAACGCGGCGATGGATGGGGCACGGAATCCTCCGTCCCTGCTGCAGTTCGCAGCCTCCACCGCCAGAGGGCAGCACGCTCCCAAAATCATCCCAGATCCTTTGGGCCCCTCTGGACCCTCAACGCCCCCCTCGCTGCTCCCATGGAGAAAACCATTCCCTCCCTCCAACCTGCACCGATGCGCAGCACAGGCTGGTGGCTCGAATGGCTGCTGGGACACACGGGGTGCAAACGGGACACTTGGACTGAATGGAGAAAAGCCTCCACGTGACGCGGAGTCACGTTCCCAAAGGGCAGCGAGCGCTGCGTGGCTTTTGGCATCCTCCAGCCCCACGCTGCCCCTGTCCCCTCCCATGTCCTCAACCCCCTGGCAGAGGAATGGTGACCTCTTTCTTCCAGCCCCCTCCCCTTTCCCCCCATGCACAATTTGGGGTTCCACACTGCAATGTGGGATCCTGAACCCCATGCAATGACTGGACCCCCACCCAACATCCTCCAGCCCCACGCTGCACAACTCCCACCAGTTCTCAGCAGGAGATGGTGCAAACCAGGCTCTCTTGGGATGCACAGCGTACCACCATGCACCAGATTTCCCCCTGTGGTTTACATGGGGTTGGATGCTCACTGTGCTGTGGGAGATGGTCAGACAGCCGTACTTCACACCGCATTTCCTCTTCTGCCACACTTTGCGGATCCTGAGGCAGAGGAGGAGGAGTGAGGACTCATCACGCAAACCCAACCACATCCACCTGCCCCCACACCACCTGCAGCAGCACCCAGTAGAGGTTTGATGGCTTTCTGGACCTGGGGTTGCACCTTTTGTACCTTACAAAGCACACAGCTTCAGACCAGACAGGACCAACTGCTCCTGAGGGCCTGGTAACACTGAAACCCTCATCCAAATGAGTCCACTTTGGGGTCTCCCAGCTCTGGGGCCTCTCATGAGAGCAGCCAGGGAAAATAACACTCATCCTCACCCATCACTCTTCTTGTACAGGAACCCTGACTTCTCTGTCCCATACTGCTTGTTCCCTTGGTGCTGGTGGATGCTGTAGCCACTGCCAGAGTTCTTCCTGCTCAGGTTTTCCTGAGCTCATCAGGAAAAAAAAAAAAAAGAAAAAAAAGTAAAAAGACTCATTTAAAAAGCACTGTGAGAGAGGTAGAGGTGGCCAAAGTCCTGGGGGATCTCATTCTGGAGGGCAAAGCTCCCCATCCCCTCCAAGCATCCCTCCTGCACTGTTCCCATAAACAGCCTCCTCCCAGCAATGTCCTCCTATAGTTGTCTTCCTCCCCATGCTCTCCACACATACTTCCTGATACTCAGGAGGACCATGGATGTCCTCCTCCAAGCATCCCTTCTGCTCTGTTCCCATGGACATCCTCCTCCCTAATGACATTCTCCTATGGATATCCTCCTCCCACTGACGTCTCCCTCCTGCTCTGCTCCTCCAAGGATGTCCCCCGGCTCTCATTTCCCTGTCCCCAAGATAAGGGCACTCTCTTAGCACCCAGCCCCCCCTGGCCCCATCAGCTGGCTCTCACCTCCTTGCTGTCCAGCTGCAGGATGCTGCGCAGTGCATCGCGGGTCTGCGTCAGCTGCTTCACCTCCTCCTCTTGTGCTTGGTGGAGCTGGAATGGGAGGTGGCTGCTGTCACTGGGGGGGTGGTGGCAGCTCAGGGACACATCCCCTATGGATGGGAGGTGGGGGGGGACTCACCGAGTGGAGGGACACAGCCAGCTTCTCGATGAAGGGGTAGAGGTTCTGGGCAGCCTTCCAGCCGTCTTGGAAGAAACTGGGCATTTATTTCAATGCAATTAAGATGCAAATGGGCAGAACGGAGAAAAAGAGGTTATTTAGTGAGGATGAGGCAGGGATGGCTGCAGCCATCCCTGGGGAAGCTGCTCTTGTTTGCTGCTCCTCTACAAATGGGAGATGGAGAGATGCTGCTGAAGCCCAAATCCAGTCCGTGGAGGTGAGGTACCCCAAATGGCTGTGGTGTTTGGGACAGCATTGGCCTCAAGCTGATCTCTCTCTGCTACAGTTCAGATCCTGGGCCTGGCAGCCCAGCTGAGGGCACTGCCACTGCTCCTTTCTGCCTGGAGAAGTCGACAAGGCCCCAACACCCCCAGGGTACAGCAGGAGGAAAAAAAAAGGGGACATTCCTGTGCCCCAAATGCTGCGAGCTCTGAGCTAACAGCGGAGCTGAACTCATCCCTGGAAACCCATCCAAAAACCAAATCATCACATACATCCCCAGCCAAGCCCCTTCCCCCAGCCCTCACAGGCACATCTGCAGCTCCCCGAGCCAACAATCCCAACCAGACAGCAACGAACCCTGCCCAGAATCCTCCCCACAGCTCGGTGGGGTGGCTCAGTCCCCACAATGGGGACAGGACCGTCCCCAGAGCCCCAGGGAAGCTCCCAGGGATGAGCACCTACTTGTGCTGAGCATGGAAAAACTTGATGAGGCTCTGCAGGAAATCCGGCCCTTGCTTCATCTGGCTCTCGCTGGCTTTCAGCAGGTACTGGGGGGGCAGAAAGCAGCGGGTTGTAGGCAATGGGATGAGGACCAGCCCTCACCCTGCGGGCAGGAGGGTTAGATTGCTGGCTGGGCTTCAAGGAGCGGAGCTACGAGGTGGGTTTGCAGGCAGGGACCACCCCCAAAAAGCTGGCTTTGGAAAGCCTCCAAGCCCTGGGAAGTTGAAGGAGCGAGGCAGGCCCCAATGCTTGCAGCTGAGCACGCTGCTCTCACTGCTGATTGCTTCTGGAGTTAATAAATAACCCAAACACAACTTGGTTCGAGGAGGAAAAAAAAAGAAAAAGAAAGAAAAAAAAAAAAGTGATGTTTTGTGCATCAAACCCTGCCATCACCTGCAGGCAGAAAGAGCCTGAGTCCATGGGGCACACGAGCCCCAAAAGCAGAGCTTTCCTGCTGTGAGCTGGGCTGCAGCCCCACACAGCTGTGGGCTGGGCTCCCCCCCCTCCCTGTGCTGTGATTTCAGAGGTGAGCAGAGGAGAAGGCAGCCAGCATCAGCTGTGGGGGTTTCCATGGGGGAACAGCAGTGGGACGGAGCCCATGGGTCACCCCATGTCCCACCTGCAAGGAACAGGAGGGATGGTGACAATTCCCCATAGCTGGAGAAGCACATGGGTGACAGTGACCTCGTGGGGACCTCCCCATGTCCCAGGTTGATGGGGACAGCAGGCCGAGACCCACACGAGGATGCTCCCAACTGCAGTGTGGGCAGATGCACCCCACCCCCAGCAAAACCCACATACAAGCACAGCAGCCACACGCCAGCCCCCAACAGAGCTGCACCCCACTTCCAGGCGACCAATGCAAGCAGCCCCTCCCCAGCCGGGCCGCGTTTCCATGTGCTGTTATTTATTTCACAGTGGTGCTATTCAAAGCAGTGACTCATCAGGCCCAGCCCCAGCAGCAGCCCCGACCCTGGAGCGGGTGCAGCCTCCTCCCCTGCACCCTGCCCTGTGTTCCCTGATGGGAGGGGACAGTGCTGGGGAGGGCGGGTGGCACTGGGTCTCTGTGCTACGTCGCTGCCATCGGTACCTGGGGACACTCGTGAGCCTCCCTGCTTGGGCAAACAGTGCAAACAGCAAAGTTAAAGTGCTTCTTTTGGGGGGGGTTTAACAGTAAGGATTGCTTTTTGCCCCAGACGCCAGGCTGTGGCTTTGCATGGGAGCAGGACCCAGGGGAGGTGGGGGCAGTCACCAGGAGTCTGCGACTGCATGACTCGATGGTGACATTTGGACCCACATCCCCAAGGAAGGGACAGGAAGGTCCCCAAGCCAGGACCCTGCAAGGAAACATTATGGATGGGGACAGATGAGCATCCTGCACCGTGTCTACATGGGACTGCTTCCATGGTGGGGATGGGAAACGACTCCAGCTTCCCTTCACCACTCTGAGCACAGCGCTCCCCGACCCCCCCCGCGCAGCCCCCACCTCACACATGTGGAGCTGGAAGAGCCTCCGCTCCTTCTGTGTGTCCTCTGCCACCTCTGCTGCTGACGGTTCAGCCTGGATGACCCCCGCCAAGCGGGCACGTTCCTTCTCCTTCTCCATCTTCCCCCTGCAGGGTGACACAAAGCTGGGCTGGGGGCAGACCTGCACCAGAGGGGACCCTGGGGATGGCCCTGCACCAGGGGGATCCCTCTGGAGCTGCAGAAGAGTTGGGATGGGGCAGGGATGGACCAAAAGCATCCCCAGCCTCTCCAGCTGGGCAAGGCTGGAGCAGAACCCGTAAGGGACAAAACGCCTTTGTGCAGAGGGGGATTAGGTGGATTTTGCTGGAGGAAGTGGGTCGCTTACACTTTGGTCTCGTAATCCTTCCAGGCCTTTTCAATCTGCTTCTTGGAGTCCTGTGGCAAAAGGAGAGAGGGGACGGCAGCTCTTAGAGGTGACGAAGGGACAGGCAGTGACCTGGTGGCACCCAAGCAGTGCCCAGGCGTGGACACTTTGCTTTGCATCACTGCGTCTCCCAAAAGATCCTCAAAGGCTGTGCCTCCCCACACCAAGGAGCATGCAATGGGGACCCACCATGCGGCTGTCCTTCAGCTGCCCCTTCAGCAAGCTGTCCAGGGGGAAGGAGACGATGTTGTTCAGGTTCTGCACCTGGAAAGGGGAGAGATGGGCACAGGGTTACCCCAAAGTGTCCCCAGAGCGCAGGGTGCTTTCTAGCTGGGACCCTCCCAGCTCAGCGGCTGCCCCAGGAAGGGTTAAGCAGGCTGGGAGCTGCTGGCGGAGCAGGCTGGGGCTTGCTGGAGCTGGCTGCAAGATGTCTGACGTGCAGCCCTTCCCACAAACCACATCAGCGCTGCGGCTGCCAGAACCAGAGCTGCTCCCCCCCATCACCGCCCCGTCCCCCCGCATCCCGCAGTGCCACCGGTCCCAGAGCCCTCCTGACGTCACACGGCTTCCCAAGGTGTCCCCTCCTTGGGCAGGGGGGCAGGGCTGTCTCAGTGCCCACCTCTGACTTTGAGCCCATGGGGCTGCATCGATCTGGGGGGGCTGTTAGAGCAGCTCAGGATGACCCAGCAGGGCTCAGCGCAATGCTGACGGCCTTTTGCACAGCGGTGGCATCAGATAGGAAGCTCCAACGCCACAAAACAATCCTGCTCGCCCTTATAAAGGGTTCCCAGTGGGGTTTTGCTCGCAAGAGAAGCCCAGCTCTGGGGGCAGGATCTGTCCCTGAAGGATGGGAAACGGGGTGCATCCTTCCAGGTGTGCAGGGATAGGGACCCCGCAGCCCCAGGAGGGGTTGGGGTTGTGGGCAGCTGTTCCCACGGCTGCAGCACGTGGGGTGTGATGCTGCACTGCCCTCAGCCAGGGAACCGGTTCAGCTCCTTCCCTGAATAGGGTTCCCCATGGAGCCCATGGATTGCGGGGCTCCGGCTGGGATGGATGAGATGGGATGGAGAAGGAGAGGAGCAGAGAGGCCCATGCTGGGGTAACTGGGAGAGGAGGATGCCGAAATCTGAAATTCCTGCTGGGGGAAGGGCAGCAACAACAAATCTGTTCCTTAAGCACAGCCAAAGGCTACAGACCCCATTTTAGGAGGGGGGAGTTCAGAAAAGGGGTTGGAGAGGAGAGCGGCAGGAATGCAGCACGGGGTGCCCCAAGCGTGCTGGGCCAGCTGCCTCCAATCCCACCCAGCACAAAAACAGGATCCCAGATCTTGAGCTCACAGCGCTGGGGAAAAGTGAAATAAGAAGTTGGTTTGGAGCAAAGAGTCGCCAGGCAGAGCACAGCCCCCTCCAGCTGCCTCTGCTGCTCCCCATGGCCCCACTGCGCGGCTCGGCGTGGCTTTGATTTATTTCTTGGCAAGCGAGATCAGAGATGTGAAAAAAATAAAAACAGAAAGAAAAGGGGGGAAAAAAAAAAACAAAAAAAAAACCCCAGTTCCAACCGCATGGCAAAGCACAGCGTTGGTGCCTTGAGACAGAGAGGGAAAATGCAGCAAAGGGGGAATGGGGTGTCCTGTAAGTGCGACCCTGAGTGCAGGATGGGATGGGGAGGGCCAAGGTGGGATGCATGGGGTCACCTCAGCACG
>NW_024884577.1:9956-22552 GCF_019232065.1 Centrocercus urophasianus
GGTGGGATGCATGGGGTCACCTCAGCACGGTGGGATGGGGAGGGCCATGCAGGGCTGCACGGTTCCCCTCCTGTGCTCACCAGGTTCTTGAAGAGCGCGGTGACCTCACGGGTGAAGACGGCCAGGTTGAGGAAGCCAGTGGAGAGCTCGTGGTTGTTCTGTGAGAGGTGATTGTTGCCAAAGTTCTCCAGGGCTTCGCTGTACTGCTCCTCGTTCTCCACGTGGGCTGTGCCAGGGTTGGGGGTATGGGACACAGTGAGACCACGCTGCCAAGTGCCACCGGCACCAGCACCGCATCCCCATCCATCCCAGCAGAGCTGCGATTCGGAGCAGAGGATGGCAGCGATGCTCCCTTGAACCACTGTCCCAAGATTTCCTTTGCTAAAGCCCTTTTCAGCCAAACAGGGCACCCCAGCCCAAGGCCAGGCTGCAGGGGACAAGTCCCCACGTTCCCAGGGCCACCACCGGAGGATGGCATTGTCCCACAGCAGGGATGCCCCACATCCCTCAAAGCACCACTTACTGAGCCCAGAGACGTGGATGGCTTTCACGTATTTCCTGATCCTCTGCAGTATGGCTTGGTCCCCATCCAGGCTCTGAGAAAGCAAAGTACCAAACCCTGTCAGTCTGGGGGGTGCTGCCAAGCGGGGTGGGCACAACATAGGGACAGGAGGCACCCAGCAGGGCAGGATCGGTGCTAAGGATGCTGAAACCCCAATTTGTTTGGATCCAAGCTCCCAGCAGCTGTGAAAATGCCTCCAGAGCTCCCACAGGGGCTCACTCCAACCAAGGGGAAAATGAAGGTATCTCACCATGGAGCAGGGCTGCCTCAGGCTGCCCCTGCCACGCCAGCACACGTACCCATAGCATACAGCACAGCATAAGGAGCACACCAAGGCCCCCAAGCCCGTGCAGGGACCCAGGGCAGAGCCAAACCCCAGCCCCACATCCTGCTGATGGGACAGAAGCAACGCAGATCCCACAGCCAGGGATGCAGCTTTCTGCCATCCCCTCGTGCAAGGCTTCAGATGCATCTCCCCCCCCCCTCGCCTCCCCCAGCCCCATACCTTGCTGCAAACAAAACCCAACACCAACCCTGGCCCCATAGCGCTGCTCAGAGGCGGGCAGAGCCCTGCAAGCAGCTCCAGCCAGCAGGAAAGGGTTAAGGGTAGCTTGGCTGCGCTGCAGGTAGCAGAGGCATGATAACAGGCTGGAAATATTTGGAGGGCGTGAACAGCGCGAAGGGCGAGGGATGAAACCGCGGAGGAATTGCAATAAAGAGCTCTCTCTCCCTTTCTTGCTCTCCGTGAAGGTTTTGGGGCTGATGTCAAGGTCCGTTTCCTGACAGCGGGGTCAGCCTGCCTCCACTCCCGGGAGGTGCAGAGGTCCCTCCTCGAGGGGAAAGCTGCCAGGATGGGGAGGGGGTTGCAGGGAGAGGCAGAAGGCAGAAGCCCCCCAGAGCTCTCATTGGGATGCCATGGGGGGCATGCTGGCAGCGCAGTGCTGCCTCTGTGCTCCTCATTATTGTACCATGGAGCAGCGCAGAGCAGCCCCTGGTTTGGGGGGGTGACACCATCAGTGATGCCTGCGAGTCCCCAGGCACAGCTCTGCCCTCAACCACACAGCATCCCAACACGGCCTCAGGGAGGAGAAACTGAGGCAGCACCGGAGGCTGGGGGTGCACACAGGCACTGCACATCTCTCCAGTGCTTTGGGATGGGGGAAACCCCCCTCCATGGGGCACATAGGGCGGCACAGAGCAAGAACCAGGGACAGTGTGGGGAAGGGAATGGAGCCACATTGGTGACAAGGGATTCCCTATGGGGATGGAGGGAGGGACGGACCCGCACCTGCAGCACAGCCACCCTCACCCAGCACACACTGCTCAATAGGGTCATTCTTTGGTTCCCCCCCCCCCCCCCTCCGTGCCGCCCGGAGAAGGAGCAGTGCTGGGGGCTGGGTGCATCCCCCCAAAGCTGTGAGGGGCAGAGTGGGGCAGGATACAGCCCTGACAATGTGATGGGCACCGCAGGATGCAGCCGCCAGCTCTATGGTCACAGCCACCCTACAGAGACCCAGCCTCCAGATCCCCATGCCTTGCATCCACTCTTCCCTCTAAGTCCAAGCCCCCATGGGATGCAGCTTCTGCCCCCATTACCCCAAAACCACACATGAGACCCTCAGGAGGGGACTGGACAGCCCACTGTAAGCCCATGAGGGAAACTGAGGCACGACACAGCTCCAGACAACCAAGCAGAAGGGGGGGACCTCAGCAGCCCCACAGACCTCTTGCTCTCAGCTCATTGGGGTGCTGGTGAGACAGCCTGGGCTCAGACCTGGCAGCACCATAGTGGGCATCCTCACTCCCTCCTGCATCCCAAAGCACCAGCAATAATATGGGGTGCTGATGAGGTGGATCAGAGCTCAGCTGGATGCATCCTTCCCTGCAGCCTCTCTCCCCAAAGATTCCAGAACCACTGTCACCAGTGCCAGCACTCAGTCCCCCCAACAAACCCCCATCTCCCTTCCCCCAAATCACAGCCTCCCCGGGGAAGCTGAGCAGCCAAGTGAAATTCCTGCTGCTTCCTCCTGCCCGAAGCTGCCTCCCCCTTGCCAGCCAAGAGCAGAATTTGGGATGCCCCACACCATCCCACCACCCAGCCCTGGGTTCCCAGCCTGGGGGCTGCAAGGGGAGGAGGGGGCTGTAAGCCCTGGCTGCCCTTCAAAGCCATTCCTTTGCTAAGAGAAGTTGGCAGCGAATGTGGGACCAGCTGGGAACAGCCTCTGCTGGAGGCAGGAACGGGGAGAGGGGGATGAATGCACCCCGCCTGAGCTCCACCAATACTGATGGGGCTTTTTTGGGGGGAAGAGAAAAAATCCTCCCCTGGCTTTGAGAGCAGTGAGGCCCTGCAACCCATCGGGGCGTAGAAGCTCTCAGCCGTGAGCCACGATGCTGGGGGCAGAGCCAACCCCCGGGCAGCGCCCAGAGCTGGAGGACCAGTCGGGCTGTAAAACGGGGAGGTTTGGCCCCAAACCGCAGCCCTTGGCCTCAAGATATCACCCAGTGGGCTGGAGGATGCCAACAGCTCAGGGTCCCAAAGCAGCTCTGTGGGGGGATGGGGGTCCCCGAGCGCTCAGAGCAATACAAACAGAAGCCCCCCATCCCCAAATCCCTTCAGCTCTGCTTTCCCACAGCTGCATCCAGCAGCGCTCGGGATAAAGAATCAAGGAGTGCGCTCAGAGGGGAGCGCGGCCCAAACCCCCCCGCCCCCCCCCAAACCAACCCCACCCCACTCACCTCCTCCAGAGCCCCCACGGCACCCCGGCATTTCTGCAGCTTGGATGTGAAGGCGGCGGCTGCGGGGGAGCTCAGATCCTCGCCGGTCACGGCCAAAAACTCGGCCACGCTGAGCTGCTCGGGCATGGTGCGATGATGCCGGGGGGGGGAGTGGGGTGTTGGCTGCGGGGCTGAGACCGGAGCGCACCGGGAGAGCAGCCGGGGCTGAGCCGGGAAAGCGCCCGGAGCCTACGGAGCGCCCCGGTGCCGGTGGGGACGAGTGGGGACCGGGGGGTCCCGGACCCCGGCTCAGCACCCCACGCCCCGCACACCGGTCGCGTTACACCGGGGAGGTTCTCCCTCTGCCCGCCCGCTCGCTCGTTCCTTCCCTGCCGCCATCGTGGGGGCGGTGCCGCCCGTCCCGTCCCCCCCCCTCCCCGCGTCGGTTAAAGGCGAAGCGCTCCGCTGTTCGCCCCTTTCCCCTCCGTCCCGGCTCCGATGTAACTCAGAGTATCGGGGCTTCCACGCGATGCATCGCACGCGGCGGGGGTCCGAAGTGTGGAAACTTCATCCTGGAAGCGAAAGGGGGAAGGTGGGGGGGTTGAGGGGGGGAGGTACGGCACCCTCTCCACCCGTGGACAGCGTGGGTTCGGGACGGTGGGGGCTGCAGTGGTCACTGCCCACCTGGAGGGCAAAATTTCCCCTGTAGATCAGCCTCAGCGCGTGAGGGTTTGGGGTTAAATCCATGTTAAATCGCAGCCCCGCTCCCCAAGCACAGCGCTGTCCCCATCTTGCCGTCCCCTGCTCGGACCTGGAGCAGGGGGCACGTTGTGCAACCACCCTCCCCCCCCCGAGGGCTGAACCCTGCCCCGTGTTTACAGTGCTGCCCCTGTGGCTTCGCTCCAAAAAAAAAAAATCCCCGTAGGGAAGCGAGAGCTGAGGAAGAGTGGGAATTACTACTGGGGGGGGGGGGAGCAAGAGAAAGGAGAATCTGCTGGGAAATAAAGTGAAGGAGGGAGAAGGCACGGGGGGACACTCTAGGAGTCATTCCCCAAGTCCTCCACTGCTCTGCTTCTGGGTTTCACCTCTCCAGGCAAGAGGGCAAAAGCCCCCAATCTCTTTGGTTTTCCAGGAACAGGGGGGGGCTCACAAGCACGAGGCTGCTCTGTAGAAGCCCCTTCCCCTTAGGGCAGGTTGAGGGGGGGTCAAACCTCCGGCTGCTTCTTTCCCATCTCTCCAAATTACCCTGGGCCCCATTCAGCGCCCCAAACCCATGCAGCTCCTAAACCCGCCTACAACCCCCCCCCTTCACCCCCCCGCTCCTTTTATTTCTTGCACCTGCAGCGTCCTGCAAACATCCGGTCCTGCAAACAAACATTCAGACCGGTTCTGCTGCAGATTTTGACGCTGGCAAAATCCCAGCAGCCCACACTGCTCACTGGGTAACGTTTCCCTCCGTAGGGGTCTGGCAGGCACAGGGTGAAGAGGTTTTGGGTCCTGCCGCTTTGGAAGAAATGTAGGGGCTGCTGGTTGGGTCCTGGCTGGGAATCCCCCACCAAACATTGGGCATCTTCAGGGCGTGGAGGGAGGCTGGACCCGAGCACAGCATCCCTATCCTGGGGTGGCCCCGCCACCTCCCGGCCGCTACGGGGACTGCCCAGCATCGGCAGCTACGAGGATACGGGGACGGGGCTGTGGGCACAACGCTCGGTGCCGCTCACCCAGCTCACCTCCTCTTCTTCCTCTTCGTCCTCTGGATGAGCAATGCAATCCCAGTGCGGCTCCAGATACCAGCAGGCATCACTGGGTGCCACCGGATATCAACCACTGGGCATCACTGCATGTCACCAGGCACTGAGTATCGCTGCACATCCCTGGTTACCACCAGACATCACTGGGTACCATTTAACATCATTGGGTATCGCTGGGTATCATCAGGCACTGAGCATCACTGGTACCACTCCACATCTTTGGACGTCACCAGACGTTGAGTATCACTGGACACCACAGGGTGCCACCAGACATCACTGGACATCACCAGACATCTCTGGGTATCATCAGACATTGAGAATCACTGGACTTCACTGGGTTCCACTCCACATCATTGAGTAACACGAGACATCGAGCATCACTGGGTACCACTCCACACCACTGTGTACTAGCAGACACAGAGTATTTCTGGACATCACTGGGTACCACTGGACATAATGGGTTACCACCAGACATCAACAGACATCATTGGGTCCCACCCAGCATCATTGGGTACCAGCAGACCTCGAACATCCAGAACACACCATGAACAACGCTGGTACTTTGCTGACAACTCATGAGTTTTATTTCATTTCCTTTCATCCCCTCCCAGGCAGAGAACAGCACATGCCACACATTTCTCACCCACACCGCATCCCAACCAAACTGCAGCAGAGCAAACCCAAAAAGGACAACTTAAATACACTCAGAAACTGAATCCTGAACCCCCAACAGCACCGTGTCAGAGGTGGGTCCTGTATAAATACAGTGCAATAATTAACACACGTTTTTCCATGGGGAGGACTTCCCTGGGGTGTATCCTTTGTGCTGGTGGGGCCACGCTGACCCCACATCACCAGGATGGGGAGAACCCACATGGCCACACGCAGCCCGATGCCATCCAGGGGAAAACCTCTGCACAGCCCCAGCAGTGCTAAAGCCTCTGCAATGAGGGGAAAGTGATGCAGCTGTTGTGCTCCACGCTGCTCCTGATCCCCCCACAGGTACCAACTGCCACCTCTCTGTCCCATTAAGCCCCAGTGTCCATCCCCCCAAGCACCATCACGGCACATGGATTTGCCCACGGCTCCGTTTTAAGAGGCTGCAGGCGAAGTGCCCCCACCCCCAAGTTGAGCATCCCCCTCTGGAAGGAAATCTGCCTCCACCTCAGCTCATTATTCCTTATTGACATTTCAGTGACAGCAGAGGGAGCGCCTCTGTGCTCAGTGCCTCTCGACCGTCAGCTCCAACCCACACAGTTGGAGGTGCCCCACAGGGTTCCAAACGAGCATCCGCCACCCCAAAGCACCACTCTAACTGGAGGAGCAACTGGAGTGCCCCCAAAACGTGACCCTCTCCCCACTCCCCAACACAGCTCCTTCTGGCAGGGGCCCCATTACTGCTAGGTGGGTGCCCCCAACCCCGTACCCAAAGGCCTGCGGTACCCAAGCACCCAAAGGTCTGCCAGCAGCCCATGGAGAGTCGGGGTGGAGACCCCCAATTCCCCCCAGCAAAGCCACCCGGGGTACTGTGCCCCTTCCCCAGCTGTGGGGACAGGGATGGAGCAGTTGGGAACGGAGGAGGCTCAGTCCTTCAGCAGCTCACTCAGGTCATAGGCCTCAAAGAGGTCGCTGACTCCCTCGCCACCCTCCAGCCCCCAGAGGTATTCATCCTGCTCCAGGGGGGGTGAGAAGGGGATGAAGGGCATCGAGTCCAGGTAGGAAGGGGCGCAGGGCAGCTGGTCCTCTGTCTGCTGCAAGAGGTGATGGGGGGAGTCCAGCAGCCCTGCGCCCACCTCCAGCAGTGAGTGGGGCTCTGCAGGGCTGGAGAGGGGAGGGGACGGGGATAAGGATGGGGCACGGTGGCCACTGGGCAGCTGTGGGGATATGGGGGGCTCTGGGCTGTTCTGAAGGGAGGGCTGGGTGCTGCTGTCCCGCAGCACAGGGCTGGAGGGGACGTCGTGGTCCTCGGTAGGGCTGTCCTCCAGGATCTCCTCTGGGCACAGGTAGACCTCGATGGGACCATTGGTGCTCTTCAGGTGCAGCTGCAGGTTGTCCTGGGCGGGCAGAGCGAAGGCTCAACGGGTGCCCCAAGCCCACCCCACATCCCTAAACTATCACAGAACGTCCCCACTTGGAAAGGACTCACACAGATCACCAAGTCCATCCCCTGGCCCCACGCAGCACCACCCAACCCCAAAACCCATGGAGAAACCCCAGCACTGCTCAGGGCGATACAGCAGCACCCATGGGACCCGGGGTTGGGACAGTATGGCAGCATCCCAGCACCAACCCCATTTCCTGACCCCATGCACACCTCGCTGAGGTCAGGCACTTCCAGCTGCGTCTCTGGGGGGGCTTTCACAGCAATCACTGTCTGCTCCTGGAAGCTGCTGATGGCACGGAGGTCCTGGTAGGTGACGTACGCCAGCGTGGGACGAGGCATAGGAAAAAGCAAGGCCACGAGGAGGACAGCTCAGTTGGATGGGGCCCTGGGCAGCCTGGGCTGGTATGAAATGGGGAGCTTGGTGGCCCTGCGTGTGGCAGGGGGGTGGGAGATTCGTGATCCTTGAGGTCCCTTCCCACCCTGGCCATTCCCCCACCCAAACATCGGCCTCAGTGACACACAGACACCCGCCCAGGGAAGCCAAAGGGATGAAGAGGAACTCGGAGGGGGTACCCAAGCCCTCCAGCCCCATCTCCCTCAGCAAAAGGATATCTCTGGTTGGCTCCATCATCCGTCAGCTGCCGCAGCCGCAGGCTGCACTCCTGCAGGACCTGGTCCAGAGCCTTCTCTGCTCTGCCCAGCTCGGCCACCTCCCCACGCAGCACCTGCTGCCTGGTTGCCACCGCCGCATCCTCAAAGATCCCCGTCCCCCTGCAAGCAGAGACGGTCCCCTGAGCACCTCACACCCCCTCCATCACCCCGTCATCCCTTCCCAACGCTCCCCAGCGCTGCCTACATCCACTGGATGTGGTTCTTGGACTTCTTGCGGATGAGCTGGATGCCCTCCAGGACGTTGGTGATGTCGTAGATGCGGCGTTTCTGCACCTCCAGGAGCTCAGCGGCGCGGTTGAGGTCCAGCACTCCATCGGGTGACTCGCTCAGCAGGAGGGTGAACTTCTTGGTGAGCAGCCCCAGCGAGGTGTCATAGCGTGTCTTCTCACCTGGGGACTTGGGGGCTGCAAGGAGAGGACCCCCCCCCCCCCCACCAAAATGCTTCCTTAGCGTGGGATGCTGAGACCATTAAACCCAGCGTAACCCCTCGGCTGGTGGAGAAATACCCCCCACACACCCTGCCTGCCCCAGGAGCTCTGCGCCCATGCAGTGAACTGAAACAGCACACAGAGCTGCACAGAGCGCTGCTCCTGGGGGTCACCTCAGGCAGAGCTGGAGGGGGGACACAGTGCGGCACCGGGAAATGGGATTCGCCCCTCTACCCCACACCCCTCCCATTGCTCTCCAAAGCCCCAAACTTACTCCTGGGGCTGGGCACCTGTACCAGAGTCCTGCCCTTCCCCTTCGGTGTGTGGAGCTCAGGGCCCTCCAGGTCCAGTTTGCGCTTAGCCTGGAGAAAGAGAGAATATCCTGTGTGGGGACAGCCCCAGCCATCCCCCCCCACCCCAAAAAGGGGCACTGCGTGGTGCCAGACCACAGGCTGAGAGATGCTCTCTTGCCTGCAAAACCACTTTTGGGGTTTTACTGGGAAGGGTTCCCACACTGACACCGCTGTGCTTGTGATGGGATAGACTGAAGGGGAAATGGGGAGATCCCAGCCCCACAGTTGCTTCCTGCCCACTGTTCCAGCCCCAGAGCCCACATAGGGAAGCAGCAGGGATTTCCCCTCACCCCCAGCTGCTGGCACAGCTCTGTGGGGCTGAGCTGTGGGAATGGGGGATTCCCAGGATGGAACAGCAAGGCCGGATCCTTGCCCCCCTCACCCCCCTCATAACCCCACTGGGTCCTCAGGGCTGTTCATCCCCTTCCCTCAACCCACCATGGAGGTCATTGGAGAGGGGACACCTCACCAAGCAGCTCCTTGAAATGCCACCCCCAGCATCATTTGTGGATGAGAGACGCCCAGAACTGGGGGAAGGGGGCACAGCAGGAAGACACAGAGAGAAGCTGGGGGTGTCAGCAAACCACCCCCCACCCCACAATGGTACCCCCCCACACACACATCCCTAAACACAAGGGAGGCGATTCGTTGGGCAGGGGGGAGGAAAGGGAGGGGGGTCATTTATCCCAACAGCACAAAGCAGCCCCCCAGCATCACCCCTTCACCCCGCCACGCGGCGGCCCGCGAAAGACCGGCTCCCTGTCCCACAGGGCCCCCCCCAGCACGTCCCTCATGGCAGTGGGGTCCCGCAGCAGCTCGGCACAGCTCCTGCTCAGAGCTCACCCAGCATTGCAGGGAGGGGTTGGGCTGCTCGGCTCTGTGCCCACCCGAGGGGGCCGGCGGGAGAACGCCGGGGGCTGTTTTCCAGCCCCCCCAGGGAGCCAGGTTGATCCCGAGCTCCTGTGGGAATGCACTCCCTCCCTCCCTCCTTCCGTCCTTCCCCCCAGCAGGTTTTCCCCAGCACCCCACCAAAGCTCTGCCCCCCAACGGTTAAAGCTGGGTGCATGGGAAACACCTGCCCCACATCAGACCTCAAACATCTGCCAGAGATTTTGGGGGGGGGGGGAGGGGTATGTCCTGGGCCATCCTAGTCCTTACACTCCCAGATGGGGCCATCCGTGTGTCAGTGTCACCATCTCCCTAAGTAATGGGGAAACTGAGGCACAAAGCCACCCAAGGCTCCCCGCTCAAACAGCAAAGAGGGGCAACCTGGGGGGCTATGGGGTGGGGGGCAACGGGGACTTGCTGCTCCTCTTGTCTACAAGGGACACGACCATGAAGGACAATGGACAAGGGGGTCCCTCCTGCATCCCAGCTGCTCCCTCCCGGCCGGGCAGGATTAAGCACACGACAGCTGAGCTGGGCACAGTGGGGAGGGGAGCGAGGGGGACAGGATGAAGCAAAGCAGCCAACAAAACCCTGCACCCCACCCCCCTGTGGGGCAGAATGCCTCCCCACACCACCCACTGCTGCCTGGGGAGGAGGAGGGGGGGGGGTTATATTCTACACCCTGATGCTCGGGGTGGGAAAAGGAGCTCCATCCGGAGCCCGACGTGGGGGCGAGATGTCAGGGAGGGGGTCGGGCCCCCCGCCAGCTCCTCCTGCCAGAGCTGCACCCAGCGCCCAGCCCAACATCACAGCAACCCCCCCGGGGGCTGTGGGTGCTCCTCCTGCCCGTGCTGCGTTCCAACACCTCCTTCTTTCCCCGGGCTTGCCCGGGCCCTGCCCTGCACCGCCAACCCGGTGCCTCCTCCCCCCGGCCCAACCCAGCCCCACCGACCCCCGATGCTCCCGGGGGCGTGGGAACGTGGTGCTGGTGGGGCTTTGGGGGCTGCACCCCGGGGTCCTGGCACCGTGCTGGGTCACAGCCTTTCTGCACGTGCCAAGGGACGCAGTGCTGGGGTGACGATGGGGTCACACACCCCCCCAGCTACAGGCGTATTTGGGGTCCCTTCTGAAAGCCCCGCATCCCACACAGACCCGAGAGGGAAACGCCATTCCCAGGATCTCTCGGTGAGGTGGGGTCCCCCAGCTGCTCCCAGCACAAAGCCAGGCAACTCCCCACCCCCCCCAGCAAGGAAAGGGCCCCAGGGTGCCTTCCCACCCACCCCTATTTGCTCTTTGCACGGGCGGCACCGAAACCTCAATGGACTCTGAACCCCCTTTTCCCAGCACAGAGGGGGAAGGGAGGCCGGGACCCCCCTGCAGAGGAGAGCCACTTTCCCCTATAGAAACCCTATAGAGATCCCATATGGCAAATACTGCAGATGGGATTGGCAACAGCTTGAATGGCTCTGGAATAAATGCGTTCATGGGGGGAGATGCATTTACCCACCCCAGGGTCTCCAAATCAGACATCATGAGACACTGTCCTGGTCTCCCCTAGCAGGACATGGGGGTGGGACAGCCCAGGGTGGGCTCCTACCCCAACCAGCCCAAGTGTCCCCATGGACATGGAACCAACCCCACAAGGAGGTGGGAGAGGCTGCAATGGCCCTATTGGGGAATGGGGTGGAAAAGCTCCTTTTCCAATTGCCCCAGCTCTGCGCACAAAGGTCGCACCCAGGAGCACAGCCATGTCACCACAGCCACCAGCCGCTGCATCAGGCTCCCCAAATATCACCCAAACCCCCCTGCAAGGGACAGGAGCACCCTGAGCATCTCCTGCCTATAGGGCATGGTGTGGGTGGTAGGACACTACCAGAGCGGCACAAGGAAACGGGACTGAGCGCATTGCGCTTGGGGGTGTTTTTGAGGAGGGGGGCAGCACCGTGTGGCTCTCAACATCCCATGCTGTTTGCAAACAAAGGCAACCAAGTGCCGGGAGGGGATGGGCAGCCCCACAGCCCCCCCCCCGGAATGGGGCCACGCACAGCACAGCGGGAAGAGAACCCCCCCCCCCCCCCCCCCCTTCGTCCCCAGCTGGCACCGAGCAGCAGCGGCCGCAGGAGGGGGGATGAATACCGACCCCAAGCCCTGCAAACCCGACGGCAGCAGCAGGGCCTGGGATGGCTCCAGGAGAACAGAGGAGCACAGAGAAGGCTGGACGAACGCCCGGGGACCGAAGGGATTAAATGCCAACCCCAGCTGCCAGCGGGGCCCCCGAGAGAACCCACCCCGATATGGGGCACAGGGCTGACAGCACAGCCCAGAGCTCGGGGACGTGGTGACACAGCTGTCACAAGCACCCCCCGCCCCACAAAGCCCTTATGCCTCCAGCCAGCTCAGCTCCCCCCTCTGAGCATTCACGGTCCCTCATCCCATGGGGAGGGGGGGGGGGGGTGACATCCCTTAGCACGTGGGGGGCTCGGAGGGGTCTGGGGGCACAGCAAGAGAGAGAAAAGGGCAGATAAAGGCGCAAAGAGGAAGCCGGGACGGGACAGGACAGAACGGGGGGGGGGGGAGGGGGGGAAGTTGAGCAACACCCGCACCATTTCGAGGCCATTTCTGATTTCCAGCCGCTCCCACCCCCCACCCAGCACTGAGAGGGGACCCCCGGGGGGTGCACAACCCAAAGCACACCCCAGCTGGGGGGGCTGCACGGCTCGCCCTCCCCCCCCACGCTCCCTTTCATACACAGCCCCATAGACCCTTCCCAACACCCCTCTAAAGCTGCACGAGGGAACGAGGGGGGGCACGTTACCGGCAGCCGTCCCGCAGAGGCCGATCGGAGCGTCCTGAGCTGGGGGGGTCCCTGAGGGGTGGCGTAGGGCCGGTACGAGCGGTTGCAGCAGGCGTTGGGCATCGGGGGGCTGCCCAAAACCGCAGCCCCGCCAGGTTCCGCCGATCCCATCGCCGTTTTCTTCGGAGGGCGCTTGATGGAGAGCGGGGGGCAGGACGGCCGGGCCCCCCCCCGCAGCGGGTGACAGCCCCCGGGGCAGCCGCAGCATGGCGAGGTGCGTGCCGAGAGCCCGGCCCCCGGGGTTGGGGGACGGGGGGGACGGGGGGGGG
>NW_024884578.1:0-4354 GCF_019232065.1 Centrocercus urophasianus
TACCAAGGAGTCACCTCACCACCCAGACAGGACCGCTGAAATCAGCGGGGTGCACCTATCCTGTGCAGGGCAGTAGGGAAACTCTCAAAGAGGCGATAATAATCCCGGACGAGCCCCCAAATTGTTGGAAATAATCCAAGTAATTTTGTCAGGACGGTATCTCTGATAAAAGCAGAATTTATTCGCGATTGCAATGGCGGGCGTCCCGCAAGTAGGAGCGCGCCTATGGACACAACATGACAGCCTTTATACCCTGTTTTCTCCCCCTTGCCTCCCCCCTCCCCTGTTTCCCCACTGGCTGGGTACTCCAGGTTCACAATCTTATCAGAAGGTTTACATTTGCTATTTACTTGTTAATTTATTGGTTATCTGGTGCCAGTCAGTAGTCATCCTGTTGTTTCCAAGATGTCTCGGTGCTCCCTGTCCCTGCTGGCCACCCGTCTTCTGATAGAGTCTAGAATACCATTTGCTTTTCGAGCCCCACGAGCACACTGCTGGCTCTTGTTTAGTTTTTCATCCATTAAGACCCACAGGTTCTTCTCTGCTGGGCTACTCTTAAGGATTGCTCCTTCCATTCTGTATGGATGCCTGGGATTTCTCCTGCCCAAGTACAAAGCCTTTGTACATTATGATTACATTCATTACAAATGTAAATTCATTACAATATTCCGTGCCTATTCTATGCCCCAAACTCCACCCCTCACTAATGACCCTATATTGTTCCCATTGTTCGTGCTCAACTATTCTTACAATTTTAACAACATAACAGATTAGCCCTTTATTCAGTAGTACGTCCTAATCAGTTCTGGGAGGACTCATTTCAGATCTATCCAGAAGCATTTCCTTTCTAACCTAATGAAATTGACTCTTGCCTGTACGCATGGAAAATCTTAATCAAAACAAATTAGGTGAGAAGAGCGTAAACTGCTGTGGTTTGGAATGTGGTTTGGTTCTTTTGTGGCACTGTTGAGGACTTTCAGTATTAAGGAGCAATGCTGAGTTCATAAATAGTAAGTATGTGGGAAAAGTGTGTTGCTTTGCAGACAGGTGAATTGGCTGCTTACAGCTGTGGTACATTTCTCTGGGTTTTAGGAGAATTGCTGAAGTACTCTTGTAAGTACTTTTGATTTGCAGAATCAAACTCTCTAACCCACGTAAGGTTATAAGAGCAGGTACGTCTTTATTTCAGCGCTGCGTCACATGCCGGATGCAAGGGGGATCGCTCCTTCTAGCTTGCACACCAGAGAGTAGGGTCTTGATACATTTATTAGCCAAGTCATACATATTCAATAGTATTACCCAAGGCTCATTGACATATTAATTACTTTTCCCGGGAATTCATTCATACTATCCCCCTTCCCCAGGGCATGCGCATTAGCTTTCATTGGGTGAAGGCTCGATGTCTTCCTCCTCCCCATTCGGTGGGGTGGTCGTTCTGGGATGAAGTCAGACTACCTTGCCATGTCCTTCTGACCTTTGTCCCAGTTCTGGGCTCTTCTCTTGCCCTGCATGCCTCAGCAATTTCCTATTCTGCTTATCTTTCCATTGTTCTTTTAGGGGTCCCTGTTCTACTGACTTGAGAGGGCTCTCTTTTTAGAATATGCTTGGGCTAGCAAAAGGTTAGACTAAGCAATAAATTTCCCCTGAGTTAGCAAAAGGTTAAACTAAGCAATGCTATTTGCGACTTCTTTTTGAGTTAGCAAAACCAAGCGACGTTATGGACCCCTTATAACTTGTATTCTTCAGCTTATAGTTAGCAAAAGCAAGCAATGTTATGGACCCTTTACATCTTGTATTCCTCAGCTTACTATCTCACTTTAATCACAGGTCAGTAAAATTAACATCTTTGCTTTTTTCTCATGTCTCTAGTTGCTTGCAATTTTAGTGTCAGTGGGTGAATGTGTTGCTTCCGACTTGCTCATTTTCTTATAGCAATAATTTTTTATTTTGTCTGTAATTTTCAGTAGTCCTTAGCAATTGAAGAAAAATTCAACTTCTGAAGTTTTCCTATCATTGTGTTGGTGCTGTTGGAAATATCCAAATAGTTTTTGTTAGGATGGTATCTCTGATAAAAGCAGATTTTATTCGTGACTGCAATGGCAGGCATCCCGCAAGCAGGAACACCCCTAAGCACACAGTGGCAGATTTTGTACCTTGTTTCCCCCTTTGCCTATCCCCCTCCCCTGTTTCCCCATTGGCTGGGTACTCCAGGTTCACAATCTTATCTAAGGTTACATTTGTTAATTTGTGTGTTATCTGATGTTGCTATCAGAGACACCCCCCCCAAGTAAAGTAGAAAGACTCCCAAAAAGAACTATGACAGCAAAGACCGTGAAATAAAAAAATATTATCCAATTCTAATGCAGAAACAACATTTGATTCTCACAGTGCTTATTTTAGTTATGCATATGAGAAACTAGTTCTCATTTGATAAATAATCAGTATTATTTATAAATATATTTATTACATCAGTACTCCTCAGTGTGCTATATAGAGGAAAAAAATGTTATGCAGTTTCAAGATGCACTAGCAATACTCGAGCATAGTAAACTTAAAAATGAATGTGTAAATTGAGTGTATATTGGCACGTTGCAAAATCCTCATTCTAAAGCTGTCCCAGAGAAGAAATTATCTTTGCTGCTGACCCCCCAGGATCACAAGCAGGCTGCCTTGAACTTCAGCAGCTCATATCAGAGGTGAGCCCAGAGCTTGGCTTTGCCTCTGGAGCTGTGGCCAAATGGAGCTCCTGGGGAAGCAGCATTTCTGAGCCCTCCCTACTGCTGGGTAATTGGCTGCAAGGCTCAGCTGGGGGTGGACCTGAGGGCATGGCTCAGGGCTGGATTCTTCTGAGAGCTCCCTGTTCTCTTTCCCCACCGGCCCCACAAAAAAGAACTCCAGCATCCCAAACCCAGGAAGAATCACAGAATTGCAGGGGTTGGAGGGACCTCAAGTGATCATTTAATCTAACCCTCCTGCTAAAGCAGGTACCCTTCAATAGGACACACAGGTAGGCTTCCAGACAGATCTTGAATATCTCCATAGAAAGAGACTACACAACCTCTCTGGGCAACCTGTTCCAGTGCTCTGACACCCTTACTGCATAGAATTTCTTTTGCATGTTAGTACAGAACTTGCTGTGTTCAAGTTTTAGGCCATTACTCCTTGTCCTTTTGCTACACACCACCAAGAAGAGCCTGGTTTCATCCATTTGCCTCCCACCTTCCTTTAGATATTTATAAGCATTTATTAGATCCCCTCTCAGTTGTCTGTTCCTCAGGCTGAACAGACACAGGTTAATCAGCCTTTTCTCACATGGGTTCTCACATGGGAGATGCTCCAGGCTCTTTATCACCTTCGTGGCCCTCCACTGGACTCCTTTGAGGAGATCCCTGTGTTTTTTGAACGGAGGAGCCCAGAACTGGACACAGTAGTCTAAATGTGGCCTCACGAGGGCAGAGTAGAGGGGCAGGATAATCTCCCTTCGACCTGCTGGCCATGCTCTTTTTAATGCACCCCAGGGTACCACTGGCCTCCAGGATGACAGGAGAGAAGGAAGAGCTCCACTGAGGTCTTAAGGCAGGCTTTGGAGGGATTGTGGGTGCAGGGGCAGAAGTGAAATGTCTTCTCATGTCTGTTCTGCTAAGTAACAGAGTAACTAGAGCACATTCCCTCTGCAAGGAGCAAGTGGCATTGGTTTTAGTTTCTCTGTATAAAATTCAGGTTTCCTGCAAGGTAAAGTAATTAACATTGGGGAAAATAGACCTTGATCCTTATGGATCCCTTTCCAACTCAGGATATTCTATGAAAATAAACTGTTTTGTTATTTGGAATAACACAGTGTTAAAGATTCCAGAAGCAGGTCAAAATTTTTTTTGCTTTGGTCCAATACAAGATAAATTTATATTTTTTCCCTCATTTTATTTGCAATTGCAATGGCGGGCCTACTGCAAGCAGGAGCGCCCCCCAGAAAACAGTGTTGCATCTTTTATTCCCTATTCCCTGATGCTTATCTCTTTCCCCCCTAGTTCCTCATTGGCTGAGTACTTTACGTTCACAATCTTCTCGACGCTTCACTAAACATGGAAACACTGGACAAACATAAATTTTTGCTGCCTGTAGTTAATTAATTAACTTATTCCACACTTGATCATTATTTTGCGGATATCTGCTTGTCCTTCCTTCCACAAAGATAAGCTTGGGAGAAAGACAGAGGGGAGTATCTTGGTGCCTGCCTGTCACATCCCAACCTTCTCACAGAGTGAGGCAGTTCAGCCTTGTGTAGAGGCTCCAACTTCTTTGATGTTTGCTAAATCTGTTTTTCTTTTGCTGGGAGTTTCTTATCCTAACAGAACAA
>NW_024884578.1:4454-32308 GCF_019232065.1 Centrocercus urophasianus
TATCCTAACAGAACAACTCTACAATATGTTTTCTAATCCCTAACACTGTGCTCGTATTGTTTGGAACATTTAACAACTGTATGGGAACTGCTGAGTCACGGCCTGAACCTCTGATTGAGCACCTGAGGGGAGTCATGAGTCAGCCAGAGGAGCACAGCTGAAGGCAATTCGCCTGTGCTGCTGGAAGGGGTGGAGCCTGGCTCCACCTCTCCTAGACCTATTTAAGAGCTGGCTACCAGTAGGGAGGGGTCTCTTCTGGAGATCTGTTCTCTTTTTGTTATTTTAATCTGCTTTGCCTAGCTCTTGTTTATTTTGTAATTATAGCATCTTAATATTTGTTGATTATACAAGCTAATACTATAGTTTTGCAAGAAAGAATTAATCACATAATTTAGTGATGTTTTTAAAACATGCGGCTAACGTATGCAGTATTTTACTTTGTAGATCAACTATTTTTAAGGATAAGTTATAGAATATAAATGCATTATGTTCTACTTTTTCAAACCAATTGCTCTTTTTAATATCAAATGCAGAAACAACATTCCATTCCCACACTACATAAGCTATGCACTTCAAAGCTTTATCTCTCAGTGTTATTTGTTCTAGTGTAAGGTCTTGCTGCTGTCTTAAGTAGGCTGTGCTTCAATTAATGCCCTTATTGTGAAGGATTTATTATCCTAGGGAGGCATGTGTTGAGGAGTGGATATTCCCTTCTCTAACATATGTAAAACATTGTGTACTTAGTAAAGTTGGTATAGAATCTCATCCAAATTCTAGGATTAATAAAAAAGCCTTTTAAAACTATCACAAAATTGGACTGAAATTGAGAGGAAATACATTTTCTGACTCCCTCAAATGCCACAAAGGATTTTTCCTCAAGCTTCTTTTAGCTTCTGTCTTTTTTATTCCTGAAGAGGACTTAAAAATGAAATTATTCTAAGCCAGAAAACTTAGAGTAAAACCAGGACAGATCAGATTTCTTTATTTCAGGTTTGGGATGAAGAAGCAGACTCGTATGGAATATGTCTCATAAGGCTTTAGAATAAATTTGCCAGAAATCTCTTGATATTTTTTGTGGTGCCACTGTGTTTATAGTGTGTATCAGACGTTGCCATGGAGTTCTCTCTAGATCTGAGTCTGTGACAAGGGCGCAAAGCCCAGAGGGAGAGAAAAGAGAGGAAAAAAAACTACCCTACCTTTTAACAGCGCAGCGTGGCTGGCTCGGGCCGTGACTAATGAGGCATGGCATGGCACATTGTCGGCTGTGCACTCTGGGTGAGGGAGAAGGGTAGGGAGATAGCAGATGGGTCTAACAAAAAAACAACAGCAACGATCTGAGGAGGAACGGTAGTTTACTAAATTCAACAAAATCAAACAAAATGAGAGAGAAAAGAGTGTCCAAAATATGAGGTCTTACGCTAGTAGACTGTAGAGGAAGCACGTGCTTTTTTCCACAGCAAACCAAGAGTGAGAGTCACTTGGTAGCTATCACACTGTTAGACCAACTGTAGAAATATGTGTATGTGGAATATGCTGTGAGGGTAGAGATGAAACAGATTGCCAAACAGTGGTGTTAAGTTTTCCAGCTTTAATATGTTGCATGTAAAAAAACGTGTTCCCTGTTCCCTGTGTGCCAGCAGTCTGAAACTGGTAGTTCCATTTTTAACCCTTGAGTACTCAGAACTGCAGTTTTAAGGCACAATCTAGCAAATAATACTGCTGGCAAATCCCTGGCATGGCATAACTGTTGCTAAAAGAAGTCCAAGCCTCCCAGAATCTTAGTCTGCAGCTGTGGTATATGGTATCAAGCCCCCTGCGATGTGCAGGGTTGCCAACCACTAGACCAGGCTGCCCAGAGCCACATCCAGCCTGGCCTTGAATGCCTGCAGGTATGGGGTATCCACAACCTCCTTGGGCAACCTGTTCCAGTGCATCACCACCCTCTGGGTGAAAAACTTCCTTCTGATATCTAACCTAATCCTTCCCTGTCTCAGTTTAAAACCATTCTCCCTTGTCCTGTCACTATCCACCCTCGTAAACAGCCATTCTCCCTCCTGTTTATACGCTCCCTTCAAGTACTGCTCAGCTTGGTGTCATCTGCAAACTTCTGATGGTGCACTCGATTCTATTGTCTATGTCATTGATGAAGATGTTAAAGAGCACTGGTCCCAAGACCGACCTGAGGGAGACTGCTTGTGACCGGCCTCCACCCTGATGTAGAACCACTGATCACCACCCTTTGGCTGCGACCACCCAACCAGTTCTTAATCCACTGAACAGTCCATCCTTCAAATCTGTACCTCTCTAATTTAGAGAGAAGGATGTGGTGAGGGACCATGTCAAAGGCTTTGCAGAAGTCCAGGAAGATGAAATCCATCGCCCTTCTCCCAACCACCGATGCTGTCACTTCATCATAGAAGGCCACCAGATCTGTTAAGCAAGATCTGCCCTTGGTGGAGTCATGCTGGCTGTCTTAGATCACCTCTTTGTCAGCCGTCTCTCTCAGAACCCTAGGATGGATATCATCTGGCCCCATGGACTTATATACATTCAATTGTGCGAGGAGGTCTCGGACTTGTTTTACTGTTACAGTGGGACAGAATCTGCTTCCCACACTCTCACCTAGAGATTCAGGGTCCTGGCAGACATGGGAAGCCTGACCACCAGTGAAGACTGAGGCCAAGTACTCATTGAGTACCTCAGCTTTTTCTATGTCTGAGGAAGCTATCTCTCCATTGCGTTTTGTCAGAGGGGGAACTCTCCTTGGCCTGTCTTCTCCTGTCTAGGTACCTGTAGAATCCCTTCTTGTTATCTTTCACATCCCTCGCCAAGGTCAGCTCCATCTGTGCCTTGGCTTTCCTAATGCTATCTCTACACACATGGACAACAGCCCTGTATTCCTCCCAGGCTACACAACCCTGCTTCCGCTTCCTGTACATTTCCCTCTTTTTCCTCAGTTTAAGCTGCAGATCCTTGCTCAGCCACACTGGCTGCCTGCCTCCCCTGCTTGACTTCTGCTGGGTGGTGGAGAGCCATTGTGCTCTCAGAATGGTGTCAAAAAAAGGGTGCTCGAGCGCTGCACAGATGGAGACAAAAGCTCAGTGAACACTGAAAAGAGGCTTCAGCAAAGGTGGATCACAACTTTCTGACCTGTTTTTCTCTATTCCCTTGGGGATGAGGTGCGATGTAACCACTGGCCTGCCTGGGCACAACCCGCCTGCTCACTCAGGCAAGCATGTTATGGATGTCCTCCTATGTAAAAAGAAATTAAGTTGTTTTAATGCAAAAATAACCACAAGGGCAGTAGATAAGCCTATGCTTCTTGAAGGCATTTACAAGAACTAGTAAATGTACTTAAGGGGAACTGGTTAAAATTAAGTAAACAATAGTGGGAAATTCTGATTAGTTAGGGCTGAACTGTTAGTCTTTTGGAAAGGAAGATTTTTTTTTGCCTCAGGCTGTCTGAAAAATGTGAGTTCAAATGCAAAGCAAATCTGAGATGTGTGGCCTTTCTACATTTTAGTCTATTGCAAGACTTAAATCTGATTTGCTGTAGTTAAGGCTCCAGTGTAATGCTTATGCAGTCTGTAAAATTTGACCTGCAGCTTGATGTATTGGCCACAATTGTGTAATAATTTCACACCATTGAAAGAACAGAAAGTTCTTCTCATGTTACACCCTTATATGAATTGTGAAGGTATGACAAAGCAGAAATCAGCATGGAATGCTGTAACCTGAAGTGTCCCAAATAAACCATTGCTGTTTTGCAGATGGGAAACCTTACTAGGTGAGGTATACTTTTGATAGAAATGAGGAGTGTCCCTCCCTGCACAGTGTGTGCGTGAGCTGCCTCGAAAGCTCTGATTGAATAGCATGAAGTTAGCATTTAGTACTAGTTTGGCACTAAGATAACTTTATGGAATTCAAATACCCAGTTACTGCCTGGATATAAGATTAGTTTTGACTTTAATGCAGTGATGCTGCAAGCTCCAACAGCTGTCTGCCCAAAATGATACAGCTCATTTGGGGCTTATATTTTAATACCTGAAAGTAGCCTAATACAAGCTGCAAAACTATAAGTATATATATACACACTATATATATATATATATATATATATATATATATTTTACTGGCTATCATTTATTTTAAATGGTTTAAAGTACAAATAGGAGTGAATGCCAGACACAGCTTAAGCTTCAGCATCCTTCCTGATCTTTAATTTTATATATTAATGTCCTGAGTGGGTAGTTGATACTGAGTGGAAGGGTATCAAAACAAATGCAACTGCACCACTTGGGTACCTGCAAAATGATATTTTAAATATCCTTAATTGAAGTCATCAAGTATTTTGAAAATCATTAAATGATGTATAGGAGGGTTGATTATCTGTAGGCTGTAGAGTTCATCACTAAACTTTGGAGTGAATTGCAGATCCATGTCCTGAACTCCTACCTTAATTGTTTGGAGATGGTATGTCCTACAGCATTTGTTAATAGAAGA
The DNA here is from genome assembly GCF_019232065.1 of Centrocercus urophasianus. NCBI lineage: Eukaryota > Metazoa > Chordata > Aves > Galliformes > Phasianidae > Centrocercus > Centrocercus urophasianus. The sequence goes on from NW_024884578.1 coordinate 8,958, forward strand.
TTCTAAGCAAAGAACATTCTCAAGTGAAACCTCAGTGCTAATGTGTCTGTTTTGGTTTGCGTTTCTAGGGATTGGACAGGAATATCTAACTGTGTGCTGAGCGTTCTGTCTGGTGGAAGTCATGTCATCCATACTGCCATTCACTCCACCGGTTGTGAAGAGACTTCTTGGGTGGAAGAAGTCTGCTGGTGTCTCTGGAGGGGCTGGTGGTGGTGAGCAGAATGGACAGGAGGAGAAGTGGTGTGAAAAAGCAGTGAAAAGCTTGGTCAAGAAGCTAAAGAAAACAGGACAGCTGGATGAGCTTGAGAAGGCCATTACCACTCAGAACTGCAATACAAAGTGTGTGACAATACCAAGGTAAGTCCTGTTGTGTTTGACATTTCTTACAGCCACTTAAGAAGTGACTAAATGGAGATATAAGCTGTCATGAATAAGCTAATTTAAAAAATTAGTTGCATGCTTCTGATTCTTGAAAAATTCTTTGAAACCTGTCTTGTATTTATGTACAGCTTTCTTTGGTTCTTTGAACTGAATCACATGCTTTGTACGTTCACAATTTCTAATCAATTTATTTTGATTTTTATTACTATGTGGATTCTAATTTGTGTATTCTGGTAGTGCCTAACACAGCTCTTTGCTCATAACACTGCCATAGGCTTTATATTTGATAATCTTGTTTGTAATTGGAGGGACTTACTTGAACCTACACTTCCACTTTAAAACAAACAAAAACCTAGTTTTTCCTTGGTCAACACTTCAGTCCTCTAATTACTATTTTCAGCTGTATACAGAAGTTTTGTTGAAGTTGCACAAACCGCATCCATTTTCTCACTTGAAGGGAAACAGCAGTGGAAGCAGGCTGGCTAAAGACTGCAGCTATTAATTCTTGTAGGTTATAATGAAAGTGCTTTTCATTTAATGAAATGAGTATTTCTAGAACTTCTCTTCTGCTCCTTACATGTATATATATATATATAAGTGAACAGCTTGCATTCTACCTCTTTGACTTTCTCAACTTAATTCATAGCAACTGCTGTGTGAGAAGCAAATGCTGTGTTAAGTATAATACAACGTGCTCTAGATTCATAATATGCAAGAATCCCACTGAAGGTGCATGTGTGTGCAGTGTCTGATGCACAGACTCAGATGTGAACAATCCAAATCATTTATTACAGTTTCTCACATCACTTATACATTCACAAGTTTCCTTTTTTAGCTTTCCCATCTGTCCTTACAACTTTCCCATCCAACTTTACATGTCAACAGAGTATTCCACAAACACTCTATAACTGTGCATGCGGGCACTTATCCAATCAGAGCCATGAACCATTCCTTTTGCTTTTTCTCTTCTAGAGGTGTCCTTGGTTCTCATGCTGTTTATCTTGCTCCACAGCTGCTGCTCTGAATAGTTTTTCTTGTATTCCCACAATTCCCCCTTTATCTGTTTATTAGCAAACTATTTCCATACTATAAAATAATAACACTAATCATATTAATAACATAATCATTATAACTCAGTCAAGGCCTTGATTGACAACACACTAAATGTAAGAATAGAGACAAGGCAAACATAGCATAATGACAAGAAATACTGTTAAATCCATTAAAAAGAACATACACGTTTGGCCCATGGCCCAAGTTTCTGCAACCTGAAAAAGAATCCCTGAGGATCCAATTCTGTGTTTACCTGCAACTGGTTAGAAAAAATCTTCAGCTTTTGTATATTCTGATATATTGATTTTGAATGATCACTAAAATTTGCACAATAAATGCTTTTGGAGTGCTCACAGCCATGTCTTTGGGCTGATAGAAACAACTTCATGAAGTTGCATGTCAGATAGAATCAGTATTAGTGGTCAAGCCTACTGGAGCATCACTAAGGGCATTACTTTCCTTTTCTGGCTAACATCCTAACTTGGTGAGTGTGTGTAGAGCAAACGAAGGCAATGACAGAGCTTTTATTTGAGAAATAGGTACTATAGGAAAAGATATCCAAGAGGAATTAACTCACCCCTCCCAGTAACAGTTTGGAGAAAAGGATGAGCTGAGGAATGTGACCCTCCCCAATTCGTACCATCGTGCTGCAGCAGAGAAAGGCAGGGACAAAAGGGGGACCAGTGCAGACTCAGATGGCATGGGAAATATCACGGAGACAAAAGGGGTGGCTCTAAACCCCACCCCGCTTGCTCCAGGCACTCACGTAGCTCACCTATTGGTTCAGGCTGTGACCTTGGAATTCCACTACACTCCACCCCTTCACAGCATGAACCAATGACTGAGCAAATGTACATCGCGACACATGTACAATACCCGCTGCAATGTAGAATGCTAAGACAAAAAAGGCAATTATTGGCAGTTCTGTTGGGCCAGTACTTTATGTTCTTTCTCAAGGCATATTTTCTTCAAGGGCCATTAGCAGTTCTGATTCATGCTCACTGGTTCCCAAAAGTTCAGCAGTTCACCACAGGGTGTCACGATGTTTCCTCATAGACACTGGAGCATGCTGGAGTGATGTTGCTCCTGCTGGCTATCCTGTGAACTTATAACCTCAAGGGGAGTAAAACAAATGTTTAATAGGTACAAGAAGGGGTAGGTCTGCTCTCCATGGTAAGATACAGGCCGTATTTCGGTCTTGAGTCAACACCTCTGCCTGTATTGGGGCACGTCCTGGTCTTTGATACCACACCCTTTGGCCTGATATCTGTGGCTGAATCACTATATCAGGTACCAAAGGCGAGGTTCTAATTTGCTACATGAACATAATTAATGTCCCCTTTGCATTGAAAACAGGGGTGTCAACTACTACCTCTGCTGGCCATGCACCGATTACTGGAGGGTTTACTGATCCCCCCCAACCTCTAACAATCTCCCCCAAGGTGCAAGGAGACCACACCATTTTGGTCCTGCTTGTACCTTCCAAGGCTATTTTACCTTGTGTCTCCCAGGCTCTAGGTCCTCAGGGGCAGGGAGCAGAAGATTATTCATGGTGCCAACTTGTGGCTTGAGTGAGGTGTCCTTGACTGTAATTTGGATCCTAAGCAGAGAGGCCCAAGTTGTTTGCAACACTCTTAAAGCACTGGGTCTGCCATCTCTTGGTCTCTCATTCAAGTCTCGCAGGGTTTCATAAAGCCTCTCGGTCCACCCCTGCAAGGACTGTGAATCTGCCTTCAGAGCAGCCTTCAGGATCCTGTTATATCTTTCCATTAGGCCTGCTCCGATTGCATTATAGGGCAGGTGAAACCGCCATTCAATGTTGTTGTCTTCAGCCCACTTCTGCACAGTTGCACCTATGAAATGTGTACCTTGGTCACTCTCAATGACCTCAGGAGTCCCATATGACTCCATTAACCTAGTTAGAGCTTTGATGGTATAGGCTTGGTTTGACCTTTGCTACAGGATAGGCTTGCATCAATCTACTCGCTGTATCAACACAGGTTAGGGCATATCTGGCCCCCTCAGATCAAGGAAGGGGACCTATATCTGCGATCAGTGATCTGCCATCACTGTAATGGTTTGTGTCCTCTAGCGAGGTGGGCCATAGTCTCATTGGTCTCATTTGTGAGCAAGCACCACAGTCTTGACATACCTGGACATATCTGGTAACTGTATGGGTAGCCCCTATGCTTTAGCCGCTGCCCACATGGTTTTCTGTCCTGCGTGTCGTAATTTGCGATGCAGCCAGTGGGCTGTGTCTTCTGCTGATGTACTTCCTAACCATCGGACTCGAGCCAGTGTGTCAGCTTCATCATTGCCTGGTGACTGCAAGGGTGACTCCAGAGACGTGGTATGCTCATACAGTTCTGTGCCTAACCACATTCCATATATCAACCCACATATCTTTGCCCCAGATTGATCGGGCATGGATCGTCCAATCCTGAGTGGCCCACTGTGCTATCCAGAGCATGAGCCCTTAGTAGACTGCCCAACTATCCGTGCAGATGTTCAGTGTCCTGTTGCCAGGCTCTTGAGTTATCACCATCCACGCATCTCGTAGCTCAGCCCACTGGCTACTTTGTCCATCCCCTTCTTCAAACCATATCATTTCAGCTGAGCGATGGTATGCGACAGCTCGCCACCTACTTGGGTTCCCTGTTGGATCCATGTGTGTACCAGGCATCTTCTGGAACAGGGTATTTCCCCTCCTGCACAGGACTCTTTGGAGAAGTAACCACTATTTCCTCAGGTGTCTCACTGTGATATGTTACTGGCCTAAGTATCTTTTGCAGTTCTTCCTTTAGTGGAGAAGATGAGAGGTGGCTTCTCTGACTAAGACAGGCGACCCAGCGTGCTACTGTTTGTGATTGGGCCACCGTGGTCTTAGGAATGTGGGTTAGGTCTTTTACCCATCCCTGAATCAGTAAAGTTGTTTAAACAATAACCTCTGCAGTCTGAGTTATTGGTTCTACCACCTGCAATGCAGAATAGGTAGCCAATAACTGCTTTTCAGCAATGCTGTATCTCTCTTCTGCTCCATGCCAGATCTGTGACCAGAACCCAATGGGGATTCAAACAAAACTCTGGCACTGCTGCAGCCTCCAGCCAAACCCTTCTTGGATTACATGCACATCTAGTTTGGCTGGAAGGGTTGGATCAAATATACCCAGTGCCTGGGCCTGCTTAACAGCTATTTTTGCTTGCTGGAAGGCTTCTTGTTCCATTCTACCCCAATCCCATACTTGGCCTTTTTTTGTTAATCAATATAAAGGTTTTTGCAGTTGTGCTAATGGGGTATAAAGGATTGCCAGTATCCTAATAGACCCAAAAATTCCTGCAACTGCTTTGGTTTCGTGGGAAACGGGAACACTTGGATCTTCTCTATGATTGCACTGTGTAACACCTTAGTCTTACCTGACCAGACAACACCCAGGAATTTAACTGATAGCCCTGGTCCTTGTATTTTTTGTGGATTTACAGCCCATCCTTTTTCCTCTAAATAAGAAATTAATGATGGTACTGTCTTCTCTAATGCCTCGATCAAGTTGGACGTTAGCATCAAATCATCGATGTAGTGGTACATTTTGACAGTAGATGGTTTATTCCAATTTGTCAAGTCACGTGCTACCAAGTTATGACAAAAAGTAGGTGAATGCATGTATCCCTGAGGTAGGACTTGAAAAGTCCACTGCCTGCCCTCCCATGTGAACGTGAACCGGTCTTGAGATTCCTTAGCAATTGGAATGCTGAAAAATGCATTTGCTAGATCCAGAACGCAGTGATATGTTTCTATTTCTCTACTTAATGTATCCATGAGGGAGGCAATGTTGGGTACGGCAGCATGGATCAGCGGCGTGACTTTAGTTCTCTGTAGTCTACTGTTATTCTCCAAGTACCATCTGACTTCCTGACTGGCCATATGGAGGAGTTGTATGGGCTATGCGTAGGTCTAATGATCCCTACTCTCTCCAGCTCCTGCACAGTCTTGGTAATTTCTTCTTGCCCACCCGGGAGTCTGTACTGCTTTGTATTTGTGATCTGGCGTGGTTGTGGCAAACAAACAGGTTCAAATTTTTGCATGACCCCTTATAATTGCCTGCACCGCCCGGATTCTAATACATCTTTCCCTTAATCTGAACCCTCCCACAGTGGTTTGGAGAGTCAGACCTGAAAGGATGTCAATCCCCAATATGTACTCTGGAATTGGGGCGATAGACACCCTGTAGTCCCGGGGTGGTAGATGCCCAACCCCCAGTTTCAACCATGTTTGGGTTATGGGGATCATCTGCCCCTCGAATCCACCTATCATTGCCTTAGTGCCTGAAAATTGGTTTGGGTCACCACATATAATTGATGTTTCTGCCCCATTATCTACTAGTGCCATAACCCGCTGCACATTTTTTCAGGACCAATGAGTCGTTAGTTCGACATAGGGTTTCCGGTCCCCTCTAGAGACCCTAGTCTTGGGGAATTTTAGTTCCTCTGTTATGCCATCAGCTCTGCAATCCCTAAGTCTTTTTCCTCTGATGGCTTGACTGTGGCTGCCCAGGCCACCTGAAGAGGTTTATGTTTTTTTGATGGGATTATGAAGTCGTCTAGATTCCACATATTTTGTGGAATTTGTTCTATGAGTCTAACTCCTTCCCTTTTAGGGGAGCACTGGAATCTCTGACTGTTTGGTAACTGTTTCCATAGTTGTAATAATATCTGATTAGGCTGTCCATCAATTTTTTGAAATCGAATTCCCGCTTTAATCAGGTCATTGAACATTTGTTTTCTTGAGACCCTGATGGGTCCAGATTGAATTACCTTAGGGGCAGGTCTCCTAGGTTGTGGTGGTGGATGGATCTCTGACTTTTCCACCACCATTCAGACATTGAGCCTGTCCCGTAGGCGCTCTGTCTTCCCCAGATCTGCCACCAATTGGGTGGCCTGTTGTATTATGGCCTCTGAGGCCACTAGGGGATTCAGTATGGATACCAAATTACCATACTGATGTGGTGGAGCTTGCTGTAGGATGAGGTCCCTCATTCCTGCTGAAAATTTCATCATGTCGGGGCTCTCAAAATCTTCTTCATAGATTGCCTCCTTCATGCCTAATTCTCGAATGTAGTTTTGCAAGTCCTCCATAGAGGACCATAGGCTGGTATTTAATGGTATATCACTCTTATTTGTCCATGTTGCATGGCATGCAGCCATTAACCATGTAATCAATGAATGATTTTCTTCATTATGTTGGATGGCTGCATATAGTTGTTGCCTGAGGGCAGGGTGAGTGGTAATGGATGCCAGTTTTGAAATTTCTGGTCCATTCACCACAACACTTGCTGCCCCCATGTCATATAATTGGGGCAGCCATGCTGTCACGCTCTCTTAGTTTTTGTCTAAACCACTGAACTAGATCCATTAATACAGCTGCCATGTATGGGCAGACTGTTACATGTAGCGTGCTCTGGGCAGGGGGCCACTGGTCAGGGGGCACCCCCCCTGGCCTATCCAGCGTTTCATTTTGTTTTTTGAGTTACAACTGGTCGGATCTTAAAGGGATCTAGCTCTAATGGAGCCTCAAGATCCGACCTTTTAGTGCTTTCATTTACAGAGTCCAGTTTCTGTGGATTATCTTCTACAGGGTCACCTGATGTTCTCTTCTTCATCTGCTCTTCTTTGTCTGTGCTTCTCCATCTGTGCTTCTTCGTCTGTTTTTCTTCATCGGCTCTTGTTCTTCATTGGCTCTCCTCCTGTCTCCCTGCTGCTCAACTGGACTGCACATCTCACCTCAGCGTTGTGGTGAGGCCTATCCACCTTTCGGACATTCTCTCTCTCATTATATTTGATTTCTTAGCTTCAATTCTAATTATATTGTATTATGGTGTTTTATCTTGCATTCTGATACTATATTTAGTAAATTAGTTTGTTTCTCCTCAGATCGTTGCTGCTGTTTTTAATTATTTTGGGGTCCCCTGTTTTCCCTTTTCCAGAGGCGCGGATCCGTGTTTCCCTCCACCCCGCTAGTCACGGAACTGGGCCGAACCAGCCCGTAAACCGTTGACAAAGGTACATTTGTATCTGAGAGACAGGATGTCTCAGGAGCAGAGAATCAAGGAAACTATGCATTTAGAGTAGCACAGAGGGTTATGAGTTTCAGTCAGCATACACAGACACACACACAGGTATCCGTTTTAGACAGTCCTGTAAGCGGGAAGCAGAAACTCCCTAAGCTTGTGCATTATTACTTACTGACTCTTGAGAGATGGCAAACCACTGAAAGGAGAGAGAAGGAACATGGTGGCGGTGGATGCAATAGGCAGTGCCAGCAGGGCATCCTTTGCTTTGTAGAGCACTTTTCCTCTCTCACCCATCACAGATTCTCTCATGCTTTTATTCTTCTCAGGGTCTCCAGGGTTTTTTTCATTTGTACACCGCATCCACATGGCCATTGCGTGATACAGAGCCCAAGTGGAACATCTGCTTAGTTGTTACAACAAAATGAACTAGCAATATTAGCTCTTTCTACGGAACAAAATATTTGCAGCTACAGCCACAAATATCAGTTCCCTTAAAACTGTCAGAATACTTTGTTTCATCCCAAGATTATTCTTGAGTGAGGGGCCTTTATGTCCCTGACATAGGTGCCAATTAAAAGGATTAGCAAACTAAAAAATCTGTTGGGCAGTATTCTGGAATCCTATATCAGAATCATATGCTGAATCAAAGTAAGATAGTAAGTACTGTGTCCAGTTTTGGGCCCCTCACTGCAAGAAAGATATTGAGGCCCTGGAACGTGTTCAAAGGAGGGCAACAAAGCTGGTGAGGGGTCTGGAACACAGGCCATATGAGGAGAGGCTGAAGGAGCTGGGAATGTTCAGCCTGGAGAAGAGGAGGCTCAGGGGGGACCTCATTGCTCTCTGTAACTTCCTGAAGGGAGGTTGCAGTGAGCTGGGGGTCGGCCTCTTCTCTTGTGTCATTAGTGATAGGACCAAGGGGAATGGTTTCAAGCTACGGCAGGGGAGATTCAGGCTGGACGTTAGGAAGTATTACTTTTCAGAAAGGGTGGTCAGGCACTGGAATGAATGCCCAGGGAGGTGGTGGAATCACCGACCCTGGGGGTGTTCACGGAAAGGCTGGATGTTGTGTTGAGGGACATGGTTTAGTGGGAGCTATTGGGAATTAAGCAGTTCTTCTTCCAAGCTCAGGATCGGTGTGTCCCTGTGAGGAAGAAATCGGGAAAGGGTGGCAGAAGACCTGTGTGGATGAGCAAGGAGCTCGTGTGCAAACTCAAAGGAAAGAAGGCCCATGAAATGTGGAAAAAGGGTCTGACTACTTGGGAAGAATACAGGAATGTTGTCAGGGTCTGCAGGGATGCGACGAGGAAGGCTAAAGCCCGCCTGGAATTAAATCTGGCAAAGGGGATAAAGGATAATAAAAAAGGTTTTTTCAAGTACATTAACAGTAAAAGGAAGACTAGGGAGAATGTGGCTCCCCTGCTAAGTGACGGGGGTGTTCTGGTAACGGGGGATGCTGAGAAGGCGGAGATACTGAATGCCTTCTTTGCTTCTGTCTTCAGTCAAAAAGCTCACCCTCGGGAATCTGAGACCCTGGAGGTTAGTGAGATGATCTGGGGAATGGAAGACCTCCCTTCGGTCAGGGAAGAGGTGGTCCAGGAGCGCCTAGGCAACACCAATGTTCACAAATCCATGGGACCCGATGGGATTCATCCACGGGTGCTGAGGGAGCTGGCAGAGGTGATTGCTGAACCGCTTTCTGTCATCTTTGAGAGGTCTTGGAGGACGGGGGAGGTGCCTGAAGACTGGAAGATAGCCAACGTCACCCCGGTCTTCAAAAAAGGCAAGAAGGAAGACCCAGGCAATTATAGGCCAGTCAGCCTCACTTTTGTCCCTGGAAAGGTGATGAAACAGCTTATGCTGGATGTCATCTCCAGACAACTGGAAGAAGAGGAGGTTATCAGGAGTAGTCAGCACGGGTTCACAAGGGGGAGGTCGTGCTTGACCAACCTGGTAGCCTTCCATGATGTTGTCTCTGGCTGGGTGGATGGGGGGAGAGCAGTGGATGTAGTCTACCTTGATTTCAGCAAGGCATTTGATACTGTCCCCCACGACATCCTTATAACAAAGCTGAGGAAGTGTGGGATGGATGAGTGGACAGTGAGGTGGGTTGAGAACTGGCTGACTGGCAGAGCACAGAGGGTCGTTGTAGGTGGTGCAGAGTCCAGTTGGAGGCCTGTAACCAGCGGTGTTCCTCAGGGGTCTGTGCTGGGTCCGATCTTGTTCAACATCTTCATCAGTGACCTTGATGAGGGGATGGTGGCCACCCTCAGCAAGTTTGCTGATGATACGAAGTTGGGAGGATTGGCTGACACGCCTGAAGGCTGTGTTGCCATTCAGCAAGACCTGGATAGGCTGGAGAGCTGGGCAGAAAAAAAACAGACGAGGTTTAACAAAAGCAAGCGTAGAGTCTTACACCTAGGGAGGAATAATTCCATGCACCAGTACAGGTTGGGGGATGACCTGCTGGAGGGGAGCTCTGCGGAGAGGGACCTGGGTGTCCTGGTGGACGACAGGTTGGCCATGAGCCAGCAGTGTGCCCTTGTGGCCAAGAGGGCCAATGGCATACTGGGGTGCATTAAAAAGAGCGTGGCCAGCAGGTCGAGGGAGGTGATCCTCCCCCTCTACTCTGCCCTGGTAAGACCTCATCTGGAGTACTGCGTCCAGTTCTGGGCTCCCCAGTACAAAAAAGACAAGGATCTCTTGGAAAGAGTCCAGCGGAGGGCCACGAAGATGGTGAAGAGCCTGGAGCATCTCTGCTATGAGGAAAGGCTGAGTGAACTGGGTCTGTTCAGCCTTGAGAAAAGAAGACTGAGAGGGGACCTGATCCAGGTCTATAAATATCTAAGGTGTGGGGGGCAGAATGGCGAGGCCAGACTCTTTTCAGTGGTGAGTGGAGACAGGACAAGGGGAAACAGCTGGAAACTGCAGCATAGGAAGTTCCGCACAAATGTGCGCAAGAACTTCTTTACAGTGAGGGTGACGGAGCACTGGAACAGGCTGCCCAGGGAGGTCGTGGAGTCTCCTTCTCTGGAGATGTTCAAGACCTGCCTAGATGCCTACCTGTGCAACCTGCTGTAGGGAACCTGCTTTGGCAGGGGGGTTGGACTCGATGATCTCTGGAGGTCCCTTCCAACCCCTATAATTCTGTGATTCTGTGATTCTGTGAATAGGCGAACGGTTGGACTGGATGATCTTTTAGTTCTTTTCCAACCTTGGTGATTCTTTGATTCTATGATAGTGTGCACCTTTGTTTCAAGTGCTGCATGATCATGTTTTTAAAATCCTGATTAGTGGAATGAAATAAAGTTAATCATTCCATAATACAGGGTCATCCCTCTGCCTGTGATTCCTTTCCAGGTTTTGTCTTTGCAAATTAAGAAAAGGCTAAATGATAGGCTAATAGCATCATAACCAAGCATTACTAACCCACTAAAAGAGCTATTCCTATAGATTCCAGCATTAGTAACATGAAATCCTGTTCAATTCTGTTGCATTGCCTCCAACAAATTCACATTTGATCTATTACTAAAATAGAAGAAGCACACAACAACCTAGATAATGCCTAATAATTCTAATTCTCGAGACTGCATTGGTAACACAGGAAAATCACCCATTTTGTTATACCATTACTAGTGTTGTTATTTAAATACAACAAATTACAAAACAATACCAATCAGTAAGGAACACACAATCCCAGTCATTATAAGGGCTGGATGCTATTTTCTGCCTTGAGATGAGGCTGAACATATTGTGCTGGAACCCACATAGGGCCAGTCCCTGTGGAAACACAAGCATATCCACGATTCCAAGTTATCAGTGGTATGGGACCTTCCCAGTGCCCCATGGCCATTTCCGTACGTTAACCATTGGCCGTTCCTTGAGCATTGGGGAGGCCCCAAAATGACGATCTACACGAGTTGTATCTGTATGATCACGATTCAAAAAATTCAGCACGAGCAAAGCCTTGCATATTCTTTCTTGTGGTGTGTTTCCCATATTCCCCCTTTTTTGTTTATTAAGAAAAGATTTCAATGTTAGATGAGTACGCTCAATGATAGCCCGTCCAGCGGGAGAATGAGGAATGCTTGTAATACGTCTAACCCCCCATTCCTGGAGAAAGTTCAAGTGGCCTTAGAAGTATTCGCAGGTCCATTATCTGTTTTTATAGTATGTGGGATACCTATAGCAGCATAAGCAGATAACCAGTGTTTACAGGCGTCACAACTGCGTTCACCTGTATGTGCTGTAGCAAATATGTAGGAGGAATGAGTATCTATTGTTACATGTAGATATTTTAGACAGCCAAATTCTTGAACATGAGTGACATCTGTTTGCCACAGATGAAGAGGTGCTGTGCCACGGGGATTTGTCCCTATTTGAGGCAAAGGGGCAATTGCCTGGCAGTCTGCGCATGTTAGAATAATGTTACAGGCTTGATCCACTGTCAGTTGGAATTGTTTTTGTAAGACACTCCTATTCTGATGGAAAAATTGATGGGAGAGTTGAGCTTGCTGAAATAATTGAGGGGTAACGAAGGCGATTGTGGCTTGATCAGTCTTAAGGTTGCCCTCAGTTAAAGGACCAGGCAACGTAGTGTGTGATCGAGTATGCATAATAAAATAAGGAAGAGTATGGTAAAAGACATAACGCAAAACTCGCTTGAGCTGTGCAAACAAGGCAGGGTTGTTAACTTCCATAAGAAAAGATCCTTCAGTTTTCTGAATGATACCTGTAACATACATAGAGTCCATTACTATATTAAGCTTTTTTTCTGCAAAAATTTGAAAAACTCGAACTACCACTGCAAGTTCTACAATTTGAGGTGATCCATCGACAACATGCATGTACCGGAGATTTGTCTGGTATAGTCTGCCATAGCAGTTTGTAAACTGAGCAACAGTGCTAGCATCCAATCTAAATCTTTTTTAGTAGCAGGTATGTAGATACAATCAGGGTCAAGAGCTTGTAAAATTTGTAGGCGATGTCGACCTTGCTGTATTAGCATTGCAAACATCTCCACTCTTGATGTAATGGTTTTTGAAAATGTATGCAGTAATAATGTCCATTCGAGGATAATGAGAGGATCTTTTCTTGAGGTATCCCATTGATATGATAAGCTATATAGCTGATAGCAGTTTGATATTATTATAAGAGATACTTGAAGTTGTAAACAAACACGATGGCTGTATTGATGTTGCAATTATGTTATTACAGATTCTAAGCATTGTAGCGCTTTTGGTGTTAATTATCTTTTAGAGGTTAGATCTGGGTCCCTTTTGAGTAGCTGGAATAGATGGTGCAGCTCTTGAGTAGTAATACTCAAAAGCGGTCACAATCAGTTGATGGTTCCTAATGAGTTTTGCAGATCATTTAATGTCTGTACGTTAGATACTATTTTGAGGATTTGTGGCTGAATGGTGTGAGATGCTATTTTCCATCCTAAATATTTCCACGAAGAACTGAATTGCACCTTTTCTTCCGCTATTTGTAAACCTACAGATTGGACTGCCTGCCAGACGAACAGTAAAGTGTCCTTTAGACTCTCTTCTTGTTCTGCTGCTATTAATATATCGTCCATGTAATGATAAATAAGGACACGAGGCCTAGCTTTTCGTACTGGTTGTAATGCATTTGCTACAGTCAGTTGACATATTGTTGGACTATTAAGCATTCCTTGTGGTAGCACAGTCCCAAGATACTGTTGGGCAGGGCTTTGTTGCTTGATGGAGGGCACTGAGAAAACAAATCGTGGTGCATCTTTTGCATGAAGTTGAATGGTAAAAAACCAGTCTTTTAAATCAATAACTGCTATAGGCCAATTTGAAGGTAACTTTGAAAGTTAAGGAAGACCAGGCTGCAATGCCCTCATGGGCTCAGTTACTGTGTTGACAGCAAACGCGTCCTGTAAAAGCCTTCACTTTCCACTCTTCTTGAGAATAACAAAGACTGGAGCATTCCAAGTGTGGTAGTAGGCACTATGTGACTGGCAGCTACCTGTTCTTGAACTGGCTCATGTAAATGCAGCAACTTTTCCTTTGCTAAGTGACACTGATCTACCCGAATAGGTTGTTCTCTTTTCCAAGCTAGGGGTATAGGTTGCTGCCGATCAATGGCCCTTATTGAAAATTTGTCTGTAAAATCACGTCCCATTAACTTAAAAGATCATGACCCCTCAAAGTACAGGGAACTGGCAAGAATGTAAGGAGCAGTGTGAGCAGCACGACCATCGGGCCCTTCAAAAGATAAATTTCAGGCACTTTGTTTGGGTTGCTGCAAGCCCCAAACTCCTACAGTAGCAGAATTAGGGTCTTTTAGTGGCCATTCACTTGACTTAATGATGGTAACATCTGCTCCAGTATGTACTAGGCCTAATAACTGTCAGCCGATTATTAAGCATGGTAATAATGGTTTGTCTTTTGACACTTGTGGAGTCCATAGCACGGCAGGTTTGTCCCTGCTCCCAAATCCACCAGTTTGGTTCAGCCATAGAATGAAAAGAGACTAATTGTGCTATTTTTTGGCCTTTGGGAATAAAGCAGGGGGGTGAGGGTGTCCATGCCATTATCTTAATCTCCCCAGTAGGGTCAGGATCTGTAACTCCTAGTAAAACAAAAAGTTCCATCAGTGTAACAGAAGAACGTCCTAACAAGAGGGCACTATGCCTGTCCCCAAGGGGGCCCGTTGCACCTGTTGGAATGAGGGTCACGGTGCTGTCAGTCAGCGTCACTGACTGGGTGGTGGTCAAATCCACTCCTGCGCTGCTGGCAGTGGCTGGTCTGAGTGAGCTGGCCAGGCAGTGGCCTGCCAATTAGGGACCATATTTGTTGTTACGGTGTGCGGTCTCACGCTCTGCTTCCTGTTTCTTGGCAGATCGAAGGACCATTCTGCTGCAAGGAGTTTAGATCAGCATTCTCTCACCCAGTGTAGCCCCCTCCATCACTGGGGACAGGGTTGAGCTGGAATAGACCTAGCATTTTTATTTGCTCGCTTAGGCTTTTTGCAGTCCCTTTGTACATACCAGGTTCCCCACAATTGTAACACTTCATTTTTTGAGCAGTCCCTGCATCAAGTCAGGCTGCCAATGTGTCTGCTAGCAAGACAAGTTTGTGACTTTCCATGCCTACGTCTTGACAGGATTTAATTATGTCATTAATGGATGGATCTGCATTCTTTAAGGATTGTAAAACCTTTCGACGGTCTGCATTGTATTTTCTACTGCTAATTGCTTAAGCAAAGCATCCTGGGCAGCTTAATTTTCCACTTGTCTCTCTAGCATATTTTGTAAACAGTCAAGAAATTCAATGCAGGGTGCAGCATTTTGTTACGATCATTTGTAACAAAATTTTCCAATTGTGAGGGGTCACGGATTGCAACCAAAAGACTATATGTAAAGGCAGACTGAATTCCATAATCTCTCACTGACTTTCTTAGCTCCTTCATCACCTCATAAGGCAGGGATTCCCACCGGGGGGGCGATTTGCATGATACAACATAGAAAGGGCTTGCAACATATCAGCATCATACTGTAATATTGCTTCTTTTCTGCACTGCTCTGAAGCACAGTAGTAGGCTGTAGGAAATTTTTTCCTTTCCGCTCCCTTCAAATTATCATCAGGATGGAAAAGGTTTGGTTTGTCCTCAGGATCTACTGGAATAGGACCAAAAAGATCCTCTGGTTCCAATCCATCCTTGTCTTTAACCAAGTTACATACGGGCGGCAGAAATGCAGCAGCAAGTGATGTGGGCAGGGTGGGGTGGAGGACATCAACGGCGCTGCAAGCATTGGGGGCAGAGCAGAGGGTGGGAGCACTGCAAGGGTCGTGATTTTTCTTCTCCCCAACTGGTGGTGGGGTCAGAGGGGGTTGAAGCCATGGATCGTGCCCACTCCATCTCCACAGGGGACAGTTTGGCACCATGCTTTTCTAAAAGGTTGAGTCCTTTTTTTTTTTTTTTTTTGGCTAACAATCATGCCTCAAAATGTGGAGCAATCTCCTTCGGGGGGAAAAACTCACATTATCAACAAGTCAACAACTTGTTCCTTACACCCCCGAAGGGTACACACGTACCTTGTACCTTTCTACCAATAAGGCAGTTGCTACTACCACCTGGACAAACTGGGGCTAAACTTGAGATACAGGATCTAATAGCTTAGGCAAGTATGCAATAAGTTTACTTTTGTCTCCTTATTCTTCTGTTAGAACTCCTAAAGCAGCTTCTTCACTAACAGTTGCAAAAAAGTGAAATGGCTCCTTTAAGGCAGGCAGCTCTAACACAGGTGTTATGATTAAGTCCCATTTCAATTCTTCTACAAATTCTTTTTCCTCTTTTGTCCATTTTAATATGTTGGGTTCTCCTCCTGATAGTTTGAGATACAATCTCTTAGTTTTTTCTATATATTCTTCTATTCATAATCTACAATATCCAATTAAACCTAGAAACTTCTGCAACTCCCTCTTTGCCCCGGGCAGAGGAAGCTGCACAATTCCCTGAATTCTTTCAGAATTTATTCTCCGTTTCCCTTCAGAAATCACATACCCAAGGTATGTGACTTCTTTTTTCACATACTGCAGTTTATTTTTCAACACCCTTAGCCCATGTTCCCCAAGAAATTCAGAAGTTTACTTGTAGTCTCTTCTACTTCAGACTCCTGTTCCACAAATCAACCTATTATACACATACTCTAACAGCTGGGCTCACCTACAAAACACCAGAACAGGCGATCTCCAGAAGAGATCCTTACCCACTGGTAGCCAGCTCTTAAATAGGTCTTAAATAGGTGAATTGCCTTCACCTGTGCTCCTCTGGCTGACTCATGGCTCACCTCAGGTGATCAATCAGAGGTTCAGGCCCTGACTCAGCAGTTCCCATACACTCCACCCCTTCACAGCATAAACCAATGATCAGGATAACTAAAGGGTAAGCTTTCCCTAATACAGAGATCCGGTATATCGCGACGCTTGTACAATTTTATCGCAACGTGTGTTGGTACAATTCAAGACGAGTGATGATCAGTGGATGCCGATACTCTTCTATGGGCCAGTGCTCGATGATGCGACTGGAGGCATGAGGTCCTGAGGTGCAGGTCCGTTCTATGTTCCATCAGTCCCATGCAGACCATCACCGGGTGTTACACGTGATCTGACAGCAACACTGGAACACTTGATGGCATTTTGTTCCTTCCGGTGGTCCTGAAGGCTCACAGACTCGTGGGGAGCAATACAGATGTTTCACAGGTACCAGGAGGGGAAGGTCTGCTCTCCAGGGCAAGATACAGGCCGTATTTCTGTCTTGGGTCAACACTTCCGCTTGTACTGGGGCACGTCCTGGCCGCCTGTACCACACCTTCTGGCCAGATGTCTGCGGCTGCATAATGATATCAGGCACCAAAGGAGGTGTCCTGATCTGCCACAGGGACATGATGGGGGTCCCTTTAGCAATGAAGACTGGAGTGTTGACCACAATATCAGTAGGCCATGGACCTATTACTGGAGGGACTACTGAGCCTCCCACCTCCAATAGTCTCCCCCAAGGTGCAAGTAGGCCACACCACTTGGGTCCTACCTGCACCTTCCAGGGCCATTTTATTTTATGGGTACCCGGCTCTAAATTCTCAGGGGCAGGGAGCAGAAGATTATTTTCATTACCAACCTGGTGTCTTACCTGATGACCAGTGCCCGTAATTTGGATCCTAAGCGGGGTGGCCCATGTCATCTGCAGCATTCTCTGGGCACTGGGTCTGCCGTCTCGAGGTCTTACATTCAGGTCCCGCAGGGTTTCATACAGTCTTTTCGTCCACCACTGCAGGGACTGGGAGTCTGTCTTCAGGGCAGCCTTAAGAATACCGTTATAACGTTTGATGAGGCCTGCCTCCGTTGGATTATATGGCAGGTGGAATCGCCATTCAATGTTATTTTCTTCTGCCCAGCGCTGTATCGTTGCACCAGTAAAATGAGTCCCTTGGTCGCTCTCGATGACTTGAGGTGTCCCATAGGCAGACATCAGTTTAGTGAGTGCCTTGATGGTATATGCCTGGTTTGCTCTTGGTACTGGATAGGCCTGCAGTAGCCCAGTTGCAGTGTCGACACAGGTCAGGGCGTATCTTGCCCCTCCGGAACGAGCCCGATGTAATCAACCTGCTATCGCTGGAGAGGACTGTGTCCCCTAGCAAGATGGGCTGTTGTTTCGGGCAACGATCTCAGTCTCATCTTGGAGCAAGGGTCGCAATCCTGGCATGCCTGGACAATATCAGATAGTTGTATGGGCAGTCCCCATACTTTAGCAGCTGCCCACATTGTCTTTTGTCCAGCATGCCGTAGCTTCCGATGTAACCAGCAGGCCATGGTCTCAGATGGTGAATTCTCAATCCATCGAACTCGGGCCAGTGTGTCGGCTTCATCGTTTCCCGGTGACTGTAGGGGCTGATGACCAGAAACATGGTAGACACGTACAGTCCTGTGTTTAACCGTATTCCACATATCTAACCACATGTCTTCGTCGCAGATCGGTTAAGCGTGGATAGTCCATTCCTGGGTGGCTCACTGTGCAATCCAAAGAGTGAGCCCCCGGTACACAGCCCAACCATCTGTACAGATGTTCAGGATACCATCACCGGGTTCCTTGGTTATAACCATCCACACAGCCCGCAGTTCTGCCCATTGGCTGCTCTGACCATCCCCCTCATCGAACCAGATTGTCTCGGTGGAAGGATGATATGCTATTGCTCTCCACTTGCTCGGGTTGCCCTTGTGGGACCCATCTGTGTACCAGGCATATTCAGGGATAGGATACTTCCCCTCCTGAATGGGACTCTTCTCTGGTGGAGTGACCAGTATTTCTTTTGGTGCATCACTGGGCCTAGGATCTTCTGGAGTTCTTTCAAGGGTAATGACTGCTCCTTTGGCTGAGATAGGCGACCCATCGTGCCACTCTCTGTGTTTAGGCCACCCCTGTCTTAGGAAGGTGGGTCAGATCTTTCACCCACCCCTGCATTGGCAAAGTGGTCTTGATTATAACTGCAGCTGTTTGAGTTATTGGCTCTACTGCCTGTAATGCCAAATAGGCAGCCAATAACTGTTTGTCAATCATATTGTATCTTTCTTCCGCTCTGTGCCAAACCTGAGACCAGAAACCAATGGGGGTCCGAACAGAGCTCTGGCATTGCCACAGGCCCCAACCGAAGCCGTCTTGAGTAACATAAACATCCAACTCGGCTGGGAGGGTAGGATCGAATATCTATTTTTTTGAGTCTGTATAGTGGCCTTAGCAGCTGCGCTAGGTGAGGTATAAAGGAACACCAGTAGCCCAATATACCTAGAAACTCACGCAGCTGCTTTGATGTTGTAGGGACTGGGAACACCTGAACCTTATCTGTGACAGCACTGGGTAGCACTTTGGTCTTTCCTGACCAAACCACCCCCAGGAATTTTACAGACAGGCCTGGACCTTGCACCTTCTGGGGATTTATAGCCCATCCCCTCTGTTGTAAATAGGCGGTTAATGAATCTGCTGCCTGCCCTACTGCCTCCAGTGAGTCGGATGTCAGCAGGAGATCATCAATATCATGATATAGGTTAACATCATCAGGTTTTGTCCAGTCAGCCAGGTCACGCGCCACTAGATTATGACAATATGTTTGTGAATGCACGTACCCCTGTGGCAGGACCTGAAAGGTCCACTGCCTGCCTCCCCATGTAAACGCAAACTGATCTTGCGATTCCTCAGCAATTGGGATACTGAAGAACGCATTTGCTAGATCGAGGACACAATGATAGGTTTTTAACTCCCTACTCAACGCGTCTATTAGGGAGGCAATACTGGGTACGGCCGCATGAATAGGCGGCGTGACCTTATTTAATTCTCTGTAATCCTCCATGTGCCATCCGACTTTCGCACTGGCCATATGGGGGAGTTATACGGGCTGTGTGCAGGTCTTATAATACCCACTTTTTCTAATTCCTGCACCGTTCTCGATATTTCATCTCGCCCACCCGGGAGTCTATACTGTCTAACGTTAGTAATCCAGCTCAGTTTCGGCAGGCAAACAGGCCCATGTTTCGCATGGCCTCTTAATATTGCCTGCACCGCCCAGATACTGATACATCCTTCTGTAAGTCTGAACTCTCCCACAGTTGTTTGGAGAGCCAGAACCCAAAGAATGTCTATGCCCAGGATGTATTCTTGGACTGGGGCAATAGACACCTTGTACTCCCGGGGCGGGAGACGCCCAACCCCCAATTTTAACCATGTTTGGGTGACAGGAATAGTCTGTCCCCCAAAACCACCAATCATCACCGTGTCGCCATCAAATTCTCCCGGATCTCCTTAAATAACTGATGTTTCTGCTCCCGTGTCTACCAATGCCATAACTCTCTGAATATTTTTTCGGGACCAATAAATCGTTAATTCTACATAGGGCCTCCGGTCCCGTCTGGAGGCCCTACAGGGACTAACATCCCTTGTCACTCCATGAATTGTGCTAGGGCCAAATCTTTTGCTTCCAATGGCTCAGGCATTGTGGCCCGAGACACCTGAGGTGGCTTTTTTCTCCTATTTGGAACAATAAAAATCTTCTAGGTTCCATGTCGTTGTTGGAACTTTCTCTATAACCCTCACCCTTGATTTCTTAGGGTTGTTCTGGAATTTTTGATTGTCCTTTAGTTGTCTCCAGTGCTGGAGAAAGACATAGTTGGGCTGGCGGTCAATCTTAGCAAATTGGACACCAGCCCAAATTCAATCATTAAACATTTCTTTTTGGGATACCCTGATGGGTCCCGATGGAGGAGCTCGAGTAGCCAGCACTCTGGTTTTACTTACCAGCAGGACCTCTGCTTCTTCCAATAGCCAAATATTGCGCCTAGTCCGCAGGCGTTCTGTTTCTCCCAAGTCGGCAACTAACTGGGCAGCCTGCTGGACTACGGCTTCTGACTCTACAAGGGGATTTCATATGGAAACTAGGGTGCCATACAGATGGGAGGAAGCTTGCTGTAAAATTAAATCTCTCATCCCTGCTGAAAATTTAACCATATCAGGGCCATCAAATGTATCTTCATAGATAGCCTCTCTTACACCCAGTTCACGGATATAATTTTGAAGGTCCTCCATGGAGGACCACATGCCTCTATGTAAAGATATGTCCGATTTATTCGGCCATACCATACTGCAGGCCACCATTAACCATTCTATTATGGAATGGTTTTCATCATGATATTGATTACCCACATATAGCCTCTGTCTGAGAGCAGGATGGACGGTCATGGTGGCCAACTTGGCTATTTCTGGGCCATTCACCAAGACACTTTCTGCTCCAGAATCCCACAGTCTTAACAACCACGGCGGAACACTTTCTCTAGGCTTCTGACAAAATTGTTGTACTAAGTCCATCAATTCTGTTGCCATGTATGGCCGAGCCATTATGTGTAAATGAGTCTGGGCAGGGGGCCACTGATCAGGTGGCACCCCTGCCGGTCTGTCCTGTACTTTTTTTGTTTTCTGGGTTATGACAGGACGGACTTCCAGTGGATCAGTCAGAATTGGACATTCAAGGTCTGATTTGGATTTCTTGTTCTCCTGATCAATGTAGTCTGTTGATTCAGGAGTCTGGTCATCATTTATTGAAATGTTACGTACATCTTCCTGTAGGCAAAATTCAATTGGCTTCTTCCCCGTTGAAATGCCAAGTTCGTGCTCCAGCTTTTCAATGCCGTCTTTCAAAAGCTGATTTTCAGTTTCTAAAGTATTATTTCTTACATCCGCATGATTTAGGGCACTTAATAGTGGCGATGCCACCATGGAGGCAGCCAGTTGTCTTTCTTTAGTGATGAGGACATCCTTGCTAAGTCCTTGAAAATAGTCCGCCATGTGATATGGGGAGATATTGCCCATAACGCGTAAGGGACCCCATTTTTCAATGATAACGGCTAACTCATAATAGGGCGAACCCTCAAATCCTGGGATCCGCCCTGGAATCATTTTTTCTAGAAGAGTATTTTTCTCCCCCTTGACCCATTTATAGAAATTCCAAAGTAAAGACATGATGTTAGTTTTAGTATATTTGGCCTGCCTGGCTCGCCAAGTGTATAATCAGTGGATATCAAGATGTTATAATCACAATATAATCAAGAGAGTTAGGCAAAGTGGACAATGATAACAACAGAGAATAAATGAAAAGCTTACCCTTATGCTACGCTCACCTACAAAACACCAGAAGAAGCAATCTCCAGAAGAGATCCTTCCTCACTGGTAGCCAGCTCTTATATAGGTCTAGGAGGGGTGGAGCCAGGCTCCACCCCTTCCGGCAGCACAGGTGAATTGCCTTCACCTGTGCTCCTCTGGCTGACTCATGGCTCACCTCAGGTGATCAATCAGAGGTTCAGGCCCTGACTCAGCAGTTCCCATACATACTGGAACTTCTCTAAGAGGATACATGGAAGTGTTAGTGGGGTTAATGGTGTTAAATTTAGGAAAGGGAGAATTTATAATATCCCTTTTGCATTGTTCCAATTCTTTCTCAAGGTGTCAGAACTTTTTCTTTTCAGCACCAGCACTAATTGCAGAGCTCAGTTCAGGTGGGCTGTTTAAGGGGCTGATCCAAGCCAATACTCTTCACTCTGTCAGCTGTCTCCAGCCTCCCTCCTGCAGTTACAGGATTTGACTCGAGGCCAGGATGGTAAGGGGGGGTGGGGTACACCGTTCCATAGAGGAAAGCAAGTGAGTTTAATCCTAGGGAAAGGTACAGGGAGTAAACAGCTTAAAGGATCCCACCTGGGGTTCTTCTTTATCTACAGAATTTTGTCTAGCCATGATTAACTGCTGTACTCCCTGAATCCAACAAGCAACATATGCAGACTCCTCCTCCAAAACAAAACAATAAAATAAAATAAGGGAGTTTTACTGTTTGTGTGTACATTTGAAGCCTGACAAATGTGGTCTTCATCAGACGCGTATTTTGGCCAAAATACTGATTCCCCTACAATCGGCTCTTTAGGCCATAAAACAACGCAATACCTAATCATTTTCTGTTTATCCTTATCCCTGGTTCTCGAATTTATCTTCCAATTTTTCATCATACTTCCTAAAGGATTTATAGCAGGCACTGCTCCAGGGGCCCTCTCTCTGTCCCCCACCTTGGAACTCTTATTCCCCATTTCTCTCAGCAACCTCTGGTCGTGCTACTGGAGGAACTGCTCTTCTGCAGCATTGCGCACACCGATTCTCAGTTCTAGAAAATGAGGTGTACCGTCAAACAACCCTTTTGCAGTACGCTCGCATACAACTTAAGAGTCCCAGACCTTGACCTCCAAGGCAGTATTTAATCACACATGATTGTTCTTACCTTGTATACCTTTACTCTGTTGAGCAGCTTTCTTAGTGAAAGGCAACTTGTCCTATGCTACATAGAGAAATACTGGAAATTTCCACCGCAAAAACACAATCTACTTCTCACAGGTCTGGGCAGGGGCTACTTCCTGCACCAATGGGCAGTGACAGGGGTAGGGGGGAGGGTGATGGGGAACAGTTGGAAGAAATTCTTCTTTGTCAAATTTGTTCAAGTCCTTCCATTGTTTGTAGCCAAACAGATAAAAGTTTAGCAATCGTTCTGTCTTTAGAAATAGAAGCCTCCCAGTGTTTTGTGCCAATTTTGTCCCCAACCTCTCCATCAGGAAAAAAAAGTTTTTGGAAATTCAGGGACATTTTTGCTTATGCATTTAAGAAAAGTAGCTAATGCTGGGGGAGATAGAGGGTGATTCTGAAACTTCAAAACAGTTCAAAACAATACTTTCTCACTGAGTTATCTGAGTCCATGACAAGGGGCAAAAAAAAAAAAAGAAAAAAAAAAAAAAAAAAAAAAAAAAA
>NW_024884578.1:32408-39967 GCF_019232065.1 Centrocercus urophasianus
AAATTACTGATCAAAATAAAAACATTAATAAACAAATAATGTTTTACAAATAAAAGAAATTTCCCCCCCCCCCCCTTTTTTTTTTCGAGCATGGTTGGCCCCAAGGCTGCGCCCTCCAAGAGAGGGGAAGAGGGGGAGGGGTAGGAAGATAGCATATGGGTCAAACAAAAAAAAACAACAGCAACGATCTGAGGAGGATCAGTAATTTACTAAATCTAACAAATTCAAACAAATTGAGAGAGACAAGAGTATCCAAAATACGAGATAGTACACGAAGTAGTCTTCAGCAGACTGCAGGAGAAGCATGTGCTTTTCTTAGCGGCAAACAGAGTGAGCAGCTGGTATCCTGCCAGGACCTCCACCTTTCTTCCTCTGCGCGCCAGGTCCTCCAGGAATGCCACTCCTCTCCTCCCATCCAAAGACCCAAAATGCCCATAAAAGATAGTCCATGGAACCAGAACATTAACTCTTTAACTCCCATTGTTTTAGATGATGTTCTGACGTGGCATACTGACAACAAAAATCACAAAACCACAACATGCTTAACATATATCTATATGCCTGTTGAGCTGGGGTGGAGAAATCCCCCTCCCTCATCAAGGCATTCACATACACAGGCCAAAGAAAGTTTCTTTGCTGCAGCAACAAGTTTTCAGTTGCCTGACTGTGTCAACCCCCTGCATTTCAATTCCCACACAGTGTCTCACAGGACAATATATGACAAAGCCTCCCACCACGGCTCTTGTCCCGTGGCCACAATGACAGAGAAAGCCCTCAACATATCTGCGTCTCCAGCTTTCCTAGCCTCCCTCCGAGTAAGTGCCCACATACCATGTGGATCTGGGAGAAACATCCGGCTCTTTCTTAAGATCTGTTGAGCTAGGATCAAAAGGGTCATCAGGACCTTTGGGAGAGGAGGCAGCGAAGACCCCCGTGGCGATGATAATGAAGGAGCTGATGGCACAGCCGGTGAGCCCAACGAGAAGCCAGTGTCTCCTTCATCTTCGGATGAATCAGAGGCAGCCAATGATGAGCCTGTATGACTTTTCAAGGCTTCAAAATTTTTTCTCAAGGTTTTGAACCTGGACACCATCCCATCACCTCTAGTGGATGCACCCCACAATTTTACGAGGACATTTTTCATTTCAGAACTGTTCGTCATTTTTTTTTTTTTTCCCAGAAATGTTTCGTCATTTTGTTCCCCATGGTATGCAGTTGCTTACCTTCATCCAGCAAAAGGCACTTGGAGCAGCTGGGGACGGTAAGACTTGTCTCAGTCTTGCACTTCTTTCAGCAGGATATGGCCTCTTCCAGCCCTCTCTATAGGACTTCTTTCAGCCTTTTTCTCTATAGAGTTTCTTTCAACTCTCTTCTTGATAGAGCTCTCTTTCAGCTCTCTTTTCAACAGAGCTTCTTCAGAACCGGTCTGTCCTTGTTCGGGTGCCAATTGTGGCTGCGAGCTCCCTTGCTGGTGTGGCAAGATAGACATGAACTCCTTTACTGATGCAGAACAAAAACTCAGAACAACTTTTATCATAGGTGCTTACAACCTTCTATACCCACACGCAACAACTTGGTCACATGTAGGTGCCTCGTGTGTGCTTACATCTGGCTCAAGTAGCTACTGAGCTTGTTTACTCATTAGCAAGGTAATGACTTTCTTTGTCCCACAATGGACCACCCCCCCTCCTCATCTCGAGGAAGGCTTTCAATTTCATTTTCTCTTCCCTCCATGGTCCTGGAATCCCAAGGGAAGTATTTGAAGTGAAGACCAAAGCAAAAAAGGTGTTCACCATCTTTCTCTTTTTCAGCACTCCCCATTACCAGGGCACCCTCTTCATTGATCAAGGGACCCACATTATCCCTAGTCTTCCTTTTGATGTTAACATACTTAAAAAAAACCCCTTCTTAATACCCTTTTTCTCCTTTGCCTGCTTCAACTCCTGGTGGGCTATAGCCTTCCTCATTGCATCCCTGCAGGCCCTGACAATACTCCTGTACTCCTTCCGAGAGGACAAGCCCCTTTTTCTACATCCCATAGAACTCCTTCTTCCCTTTGATCTTATCCACAAACTCCCTGCTCATCCACACAGGAAACCTGCCTCTCTTCCCATGTTTCCTACTCTTAGAAATGCACCGATCTTGAATGTAGAAAAAGTGCTGGTTAAACGTTACTCAGGTCTCACAGAACCCCTTAACTTCTAGCACTCTACCTCATGAAATACTATGAAGTAGATCCAGAAAATGAGCAAGTTGACTCTCTAGAAGTTCAGGATAGCAATCCTACTTTTTACAGTACATCTTCCACTCAAGTCATGGTTCTATGTTTTTTTTTGGTTTTGGGTTTCAGTATTCCACATCAAAACATCATGTAGTGTACGGGGCATTAAAGTGTCACTGCCCCAATTCCAAGTACCTATCCCTGTACATTACCGAAGTCACGGGATCTGGCCCTTCCGGGTGGGGGGGGCGCTCTCGTGCTGCCTTGCAGTGGGTGCTGGAGGGTGGTTTCCTAGCCGTTCCAAGCTTTTCAGGTTTGACTCGGTCCCAGGAACTCTCTCTCTCATCTGGTCTGATTTATTCATCTCAATTTCAATTAAATTGTATTATATTGTGTTATCTTGTATTCCGATATTATAGTAAAATAAGTTTTCCTCCATAGATTGTTGCCGCTGCTCTTTTCCTCCCTTCCTTCCTTCCCATTTTTTGTGGGACTGGGGTGGGGGGGGAGGGCAGAGGCCTGTCGCCCCTGTCTCGGACATAGATTGATCTGGTCAACTCCGTAACAGTCTTTAAAATCACCATCTGAGAATAGCTACACCCCAAGCTACTCCCTACACTCCCCTAACAAGCCCATCCCTGTTGGAAAGAACAAGGTCCAGAAGCACCTCTGTATAATCAATGAATGTACAAAGGTTATAATTAGGAAATATACCAGTGTATAATTAATGAACATTAAGATGTTACAACTATGAAATAAACAAAAGAGTTTGAAAAAACAGACCATAATAACAAAAGAGAATAAATGGCAAGCTTACCCCTATCATAGGCTAACCCACAAAACACCAGAAGAACAGATCACCAGAAGAGATTATCCCCCACTGCTAGCCAGCTCTTAAATAGGTCTAGGAGAGGTGGAGCCAAGCTCCACCCCTTCCGGCAGCAAAAGTGAATTGTAAAAGTAATACAGATGTTTCAGAGGTAGCAGGAGGGGAAGGTCTGCTCTCCAGGGCAAGATACATGCCGTATTTCTATCCTGGGTCAACACGTCCACTTGTACTGGGGCAAGTCCTGGCTGCCTGTACCACACCTTCTGGCCAGATGTCTGCGGCTGCATAATGATATCAGGCACCAAAGGAGGTGTCCTGATCTGCCACAGGGACATGATGGGGGTCCCTTTAGCAATGAAGACTGGAGTGTTGACCACAATATCAGTAGGCCATGGACCTATTACTGGAGGGACTACTGAGCCTCCCACCTCCAATAGTCTCCCCCAAGGTGCAAGTAGGCCACACCACTTGGGTCCTACCTGCACCTTCCAGGGCCATTTTATTTTATGGGTACCCGGCTCTAAATTCTCAGGGGCAGGGAGCAGAAGAGTATTTTCATTACCAATCTGGGGTCTTAGCTGATCAGTGCCCGTAATTTGGATCCTAAGCGGGGTGGCCCATGTCATCTGCAGCATTCTCTGGGCACTGGGTCTGCCGTCTCGAGGTCTTACATTCAGGTCCCACAGGGTTTCATACAGTCTTTTCGTCCACCCCTGCAAGGACTGGGAGTCTGTCTTCAGGGCAGCCTTAAGAATACCGTTATAACGTTCAATGAGGCCTGCCCCCGTTGGATTATATGGCAGGTGGAATCGCCATTCAATGTTATTTTCTTCTGCCCAGCGCTGTATCGTTGCACCAGTAAAATGAGTCCCTTGGTCGCTCTCGATGACTTGAGGTGTCCCATAGGCAGACATCAGTTTAGTGAGTGCCTTGATGGTATATGCCTGGTTTGCTCTTGGTACTGGATAGGCCTGCAGTAGCCCAGTTGCAGTGTCAACACAGGTCAGGGCGTATCTTGCCCCCTCGTAGCGAGGAAAAGGCCCGATGTAATCGACCTGCTATCGCTGGAGAGGACTGTGTCCCCTAGCAAGATGGGCTGTTGTTTTGGGCAACGATCTCGGTCTCATCTTGGAGCAAGCGTCGCAATCCCGGCATGCCTGGACGATATCAGATAGTTGTATGGGCAGTCCCCATGCTTTAGCAGCTGCCCACATTGTCTTTTGTCCAGCATGCTGCAGCTTCCGATGTAACCAGCAGGCCGTGGTCTCAGATGGTGAATTCTCAATCCATCGAACTCGGGCCAGTGTGTCGGCTTCATCGTTTCCCGGTGACTGTAGGGGCTGATGACCAGAAACATGGTAGACACGTACAGTCCTGTGTTGGACCGTATTCCATATATCTAACCACATGTCTTTGCCCCAGATCGGTCGGGTGTGGACAGTCCATTCCTGGGTGGCCCACTGTGCAATCCGAAGAGTAAGCCCCCGGTACACAGACCAACTATCTGTGCAGATGTTCAAGATACCATCACCGGGTTCCTTGGTTATAACCATCCACACAGCCCGCAGTTCTGCCCATTGGCTGCTCTGACCATCGCCTCATCGAACCAGATTGTCTCGGTGGAAGGATGGTATGCTATTGCTCTCCACTTGGTCGGGTTGCCCTTGTGGGACCCATCTGCGTACCAGGCATCTTCAGGGATAGGATATTTCCCCTCCTGAACGGGACGCTTCTCTGGTGGAGCGACCAGTATTTCTTTTGGTGCATCACTGTGATACATAACTGTCACGGAGTTGACTAGATCAATCTGTGTCCGTGACAGGGGCAACAGGCCTCTGCCCTCCCCCCCCCCACACCGTCCCACAAAAAATGGGAAGGAAGGAAGGGAGGAAAAGAACAGCGGCAGCAATCTATGGAGGAAAACTTATTTTACTATATCGGAATACAAGATAACAAAATGTAATACAGTTTAATTGAAATTGAGATTAGTAAATCAGACAAGATGAGAGAGAGTTCCCGGGACCGAGTCAAACCTGAAAAGCTTGGAACGGCTAGGAAAGCACCCTCCAGCACCCAGTCCAAGGCAGCAAGAGAGCGCCCACCCCACCCGGAAGGGCCAGATCCCATGACTTCTGTAATGTACAGGGATAGGTACCTGGGATTGGGGCAGTGACACTTTAATGCCCCGTAGACTACATGATGTTTTGATGTGGAATACTGAAACCCAAAAAAAAAAAAAACATAGAACCATGACATGCCACCCCTTATTCTACATCATTACATCATGCTTAATATATATGTATATACATATATACAAACAAACAAAACATGATTAAAATGCATTACACACATATGGCTATATACATATACATAGAATTACTAACTGCACTTTCCCAGCATCAAGTTTCCTTGTGGTACACATTTGACATCCCCATTCTTCTGCATTACCCACGAAGAGGATCCTGGTCCCTGGGCAAAACTGCACCACGGAGAGGTTTGCCCTTTCCAGAAGCTGGAAGAATCCAAACTGCCTTTCCTAGCATGTTCTTTACATGTACAACAGGGACTTTATCTCCCTCTACGGTATGTAGGGAACTGGATTGGTTAGGACCATCACGATTGATAGATCCTCTGGTATTGACTTACCAGGTGGCTTCTGCCAAATGCTTCTCCCAGTGCTTAAATGTTCGGGCTCCCAGTGCTTTTAGCATAGTTTTTAACAACCCATTGTATCGTTCAATTTTACCAGAGGCTGGTGCATGATAGGGAATATGGTAAATCCACTCAATGCCATGATCTTTGGCCCAAGTATTTACAAGAGAATTTTTGAAATGAGTCCCATTATCTGACTCAATCCTTTCTGGGGTGCCATGTCGCCACAGGACTTGTTTCTCGAGACCCAGTATGGTGTTTCGGGTGGTAGCATGGGGTACTGCATATGTTTCAAGCCACCCAGTGGTTGCCTCCACCATAGTAAGCACATAATAACCCCCTCATAAGCGGCTAAGATTTCCTCCTCACTTGGAGTGTAGCCCTCTTCCGATCCCCTGTAGGCTCAACTCCAGAATCCCAGGGGTCGGCCTTGGGTCTCTCCTGAGGCTCTTTGCCACAAACTCCAAGTGGGACCGTTCTCTCCAGCAGCAGTGTAGAGGATGTTCTTTATACCCTGTCCCGTCCGTTCTGGCCCTAGGGCCACGGCACGGGCTATCTCCTGTTTAATCTGTTCAAAAGCCTGCTGCTGCTCAGGGCCCCATGTAAACTCATTTCTCATTCGCGTCACATAATAAAGGGGGCTTACAATGAGGCTGCAGTTTGGAACATGCATTCTCCAAAAGCCCACTGCACCCAGAAAAGATTGTGTCTCTCTTTTGCTAGTGGGTGGAGACATAGCAGTGATTTTGTCGATCACATCTGTCGGGATGTGACGACGGCCATCTTGCCACTTTATACCTAGGAACTGAATCTCCTGGGCAGGTCCTTTCACTTTGCTTCGCTTAATAGCAAAACCAGCACTCAGAAGAATTTGGATTATTCGCTCTCCTTTCGTGAAGACTTCTTCTGCTGTATCGCCCCACACAATGATATCATCAATGTACTGCAGGTGCTCAGGAGCACTGCCCTGTTCCAATACAGTTTGGATCAACCCATGGCAAATGGTTGGGCTGTGTTTCCACCCCTGGGGCAAACGGTTCCAGGTATACTGAACGCCCCTCCACGTGAAAGCAAACTGTGCCTTACATTCTTTGGCCAAAGGAATGGAAAAGAAGGCATTAGCAATGTCAGTGGTGGCATACCATTTGGCCGCTTTTGACTCCAGTTCATACTGGAGTTCTAACATGTCCGGCACAGCAGCACTCAGTGGGGGTGTGACTTCATTCAGGCCACGGTAGTCCACCGTCAGCCTCCACTCTCCACTGGCTTTACGCACTGGCCATATGGGGCTGTTAAAAGGCGAGTGAGTTTTGCTGATCACTCCCTGGCTCTCTAGTTGACGAATCAACTTCTGAATGGGGAGCAAGGAATCCCTGTTGGTGCGGTACTGCCGCCTGTGCACCGTTTTTGTAGCAATCGGTACCTGTTGCTCTTTTACTCGCAGCAGCCCCACAACAGACGGATCTTCTGACAGGCCAGGCAAAACAGACAGCTGCTTAATGTTGTCTGTGTCCACAGCAGCTATTCCAAAGGCCCATCGATACCCCTTAGGATCCTTGAAATGCCCCCTTCTGAGATAATCAATACCTAGTATACATGGAGCCCCTGGGCCCGTCACAATAGGATGTTTTTGCCAGTCCTTACCAGTGAGGCTTATCTCAGCCTCCAACACAGTCAATTCTTGAGAGCCCCCGGTCACCCCAGAAATATGGATTGATTCTGTCCCTTCATGACTCGAGGGCATCACAGTGCACTGTGCACCAGTGTCCACCAGTGCCTTATATTTCAGTGGTTCTGATGTGCCAGGCCATCGAATCCACACAGTCCAATATACTCTATTATCCCTTTCCCCCCCCC
>NW_024884578.1:40067-40925 GCF_019232065.1 Centrocercus urophasianus
ACCGTGCCACTTCCTCATGTCTTCTCCATGGTCACGTAGGTAATACCATAAGGCAATTCGTGGTGTATTGTCCCTTACTTGAGCCGGAGAGCGTTTGCCTCTAACAGCTGAGAATTTTGATGGTGCACGTGAGAAGGAAGGTTCATCGTCTTTAGTTAGGTGGGCTCGCAAAAATTTTATCATCTCCTGCACCTCCTTCGCTAGACTCATTTGATTATCCTGATCTTCATCAAGCGTCTCTGATACTGCTACAGGTTTGTCACGTTTAATCAGTTGAGACACTTGCTCCGTCATTCTTGATATTGCAGCCACGGCAGCATGAATTGGGGACAGCAATTGTTTGTAGTTTTGGAGCGTAACAATTAATTCATAAAATAAGGGTGTTCTCTGTTGTTCGTTCTATCTATCACACGCTGACATTAGTGTAGAGGCATATTTGACCGGCGCTGTTGTCACGATTTTCTGCCATATCTCAGGCTTCGTCCTCACCTTTTCAGGGTCGCGGTTTTGGTGTGGGTGGTTAGGAACAAAGTTAGGGTCATACAACATTTCCACCACACCTATTTCCCTCAAATACTGGATACCCTTTTCAACTGTATCCCATTTTTTCATCGCAATCTTCAAGCCATTTTTGAAGGGATACTTTTACTTCATGGCTGTTAATACTCGTTCCCAGAGGGACGCAGCCTCATCTGAACATCAACTAATTCCTCTGTCAAGAGCTGGATCTCTGGCAATGGCGCCTAGTTGGCGAGCTTCATTACCATCCAGAGACAAGCTATGGGCCCCACTGTCCCAGCAGCGAACCAAGCAGGAAACAAGAGTTTCATTCGGGCGCCGTGTAAACTCCTTTCTTGA
>NW_024884579.1:0-20548 GCF_019232065.1 Centrocercus urophasianus
TAGGGTTAGGGTTAGGGTTAGGTTAGGGTAGGGTTAGGGTTAGGGTTGGGGTTAGGGTTAGGGTTGGGGTTAGGGTTAGGGTTAGGGTTGGGGTTAGGGTTAGGGTAGGGTTAGGTTTAGGTTTAGGGTTAGAGTTAGGGGTAGGGTTGGGGGTAGGGTTAGGGGTAGGGTTAGGGTTAGGGTAAAAAAAAAAAAGATTTTTTTTTTACTCTTTCGTGAAATCTTTGCTGGAGATGGGAGAGAGAAAGTGAGAACTGTTCTCCTCGGTGGAAGCGCGGTGGCTCTGTCCATGGTGCTGCTTCCCAGTCAAACCACGGCCCGACTCTGCTTGGGCCTCCAGTTTCTGCTCCGGAAGAATATAGAAAAAAAAGATTTTCAGCAGATTTCTGTAGATTTTAACGAACATCAGTGCAAACAGAGGTGAGTATAATGTTCATCTCAAAAGGGTTTTTATACGTTAAAGCCCTGGGCATCCTGTATAGCTGCAAGCATGAGAGTCACTGTAGTCAGACCTCTGAGTAAATTTTCTGCTCTAAGCTGATTTTTTGCTGTCATGTTCCCTTGGTTGAGACCAGGAGATAATTAATTCAGTGGTAAAGAAGATATCAGAACAGGTCAGATACATTATGAACTATGAAAGAGCTGATCCTTTTTATAGTCTATAAAACAAACTGTCTTTCATCCTCTCTTCCTGGCCTCTTCTCCCAGGCAGTGAGCAGGACAAGGGGTAATGACCGCAAGTTGTATCAGAGGAGGTTTAGATTAGGCATGAGGAAGAACTATTTCTCTCAGAGAGTGGTCAGGCACCAAAATGGCTGCACAGGGAGGTGTTGGAGTCGCCGTCCCTGGCAGTGTTCAAGAGGCACCTGGACAACGTGCTGCGTGGTATGGTTTAGTGCTTGTGGTGGCAATGGTGATGAGGAGGCAGTTGGACTACATGATCTTATAGGTCGTTTCCAACCTTGTGATTCTATGATTCTATGATCAGTCCAACTTTTTTCACAGAATTTATCTGTAGAGACATGAAAATAATTCAGTTTCATTAAAAAAAAAAATTAAAATAATCCAAATTACGGTGATCTTAGTCATTTAAGAAGCAATTCATCTTCTGCACTGAAACTGAAAGTGAGTGGTCTATTCAGATCTGTATTATTTCAGGCTTCTTATGATGGGCATATCCAGAGGGTAATCCTGAAGTCACTGTCTGATATAGGGAGATGAATAATCCACACTCTTACTCAAAGGATGCAAGTCAATTAACAGAAAAAGCTGCTGCTTCTGTTAGCATAGCTGTCCCACACTTCTGTATGCCTTTGTAGGTGAAGACATATATGTATGACTTTACCATCAAATACTGTGGCTGTGAAAGCTACTCACCTGTTAGGCTTGGCCTTGCTTGTGTTCCCTTTTTAAGCTTTCATTTGATTAACTTCCTGTGTCTCTACAGGAATCTCTCTCATTGCCCTCTAATGACTCTGAAGTAATTTCCCAGACACTGTGTTGTCAAATACAAATTGCAAAATCATATTACAACCAAGATTTGATTTTTTTCCTCCTTCTCTGAATCTTGACGAAAGAGTCATTCACCTCTCTCATCACTTTATTGTCTCTGTAATACGTATCCAACTATGAAGAACTATTGCAAATTCTCTCTAGAAGTATACACATTAATTAAGGGTCTGCTGCACGTTCCTCCACTAAGCCTCAAGGCTGTTAATAAACAGAGGAAAATCCTATTTCAATAACCTCTATTCTAATTAAAATTCTTCTTTTCCCTTGGTATCTTAAACATTTGGCGGCACACTGGGACTTCATCGAACAGCGTCTTCCGACAGAAACAGCAGAGTCCACTGCAATATTAGAATTTGAATAACTAGTACTGTTCAATTTATGTTAACAATTAAACATGAACATAAAGCTTATGTTAAAAATTACTTTTTCCTTCCCTTTTCTTCCATCTTCCCTCCCCCTTCCCTCCTCCTTTCTCCTCTCCCCTTCCTTTCTCTTCCGCTTCAGGTGTATTTATGGTCCATTTATTTGATCTGATAATCTTAGACACTTCTGTTTACCTGCTTCATGATCTCCTGCCTGAGTATATCCCTTGGTTCTACCAGAGAAAAACATTAGGACCAAATGAACACAAAATAAAGAAAACAAACCAAAAATGGATTATTTTCTTGTCTAACAATTACTATCAGTCTTCATGTTACACTCTGCATTATCTGAATTGTAAGATTTAGCTTTTTGAAGACTGGTTTGGAAGCAGAGTTCTTTATGAACTTTTTGGTTACTGGAATAGGATCTCATTCATTTTTCTTATTCCAGATCATGATCTTTGAGGTTCTGCAAGATGATAAAATCTTAGGAATTCATATATCCTGAAAAGAAAATTGGAGGCAGTTCAGCTTCCAAATGATTCCAAGTGATTACAAATCACTTGTATAAAGGATAAGGATGGTATATGACAGATCTTGGAAAGAATGAAACATACAGCAGAAGTTGGAAATTCCTAAATTAGGACTTAGTGGGATTTTGTGGAGTGTGTTTGTTTGCTTTTTTGTAAGGTTTTTGGGTTGTTCCTGAAAAAAAGAAAATAAATGCTGTGCTGAGTGGTAGAATTATTATAATTAGAGAGCCACAGCTGTATTTTTTTATTTAATGACTTTGATTTTTTTATATAGTTGACAAGTCACACTCCTCTCAGTCAAGAAGAAAAGAACAAGAGAAGAAAAAATACAACATGTAGTAGTATAAAGGAATAGAGATTTGGGCAATTCTCTTTCTACCACATGGTTTATGTAAACACCAAACGACTTTGATCAAACCATGTCATAGCACTCTGTTTCATTTAGAATTTATTAAATGTTTTTGCAGTGATTTAATTTTAATCTGGAAAATAAAGACTTCAGAAATTAAATCAGCTGTTTCTTCAATACCTGTTATACAATCATAAAGATTTTCAAACACTTCTGCTGTTTTATATTCACACTTTTGCTGCTGTCTCAAGCACAATGATAAAACATGGTCAAAAAGTTCAGGCTGGAACATTGCTTGTGATTGGCAAGGGATTGACTCCAATTATTGGATACATGTCATTTGGTTTAAAGACGACTGATTCTGAAGATTCTTTTCCCCTTGATTTGATCTCTTTGAAAGGGGAACTCATATTTCATTAAAAATCATTGAAGGCTCCTCAGAAATGAATGTACAAGGCTTATGTTTCACAGAACATTGCCATTTAGATCTTGAGAAAATAACAATTACAGGGTTATGTTAGGACCTTTCCATTTGAAAGTAAAAATTAAAATACATTAGTGAAATGACTTCAACTGTCTTTGGAGACAGAATGCTTTCAGAAAGTGTCCTGATAACAATATTTGGCTGTGTTGCTTGTTGTATTTATATTGTATTGTATATTGTATTATATTTTCCTGTGATCTCTCCCATTTCATTGCTAAAGGACTTGTCTTCAGCTGGAATTATGTTTCGTCCTGTTTCAAGACTATTTAGCTGCAACTATTTATGCACTGGATTTATTTACTGAACTAGCATTGTAAGCTCAGTCACAGAGATTGTCTTGCAAATGCTATTTCACATCTTTCTGTTCTCCTCTCATTAATGCTTTGAGTTTTCCAACTGAAAATTACTCTAAAAATATTTGGATGGAGCTGTATTGATTTCTACCCTGTGGGCATTCAATTAATTACATTTACTTGGTTGTAGGTTTATCATACTTTCTGAAAATGGTTTCACATTATTTGTTTGGTTTGTTTCTTTTTTTCAACATGAGATGAGCTCAGGCTCATAATAATGAGTAGTTTTTCATGTATTTTTTAAGCCTTTCAAAATCAATAGTAATCGACAGTCATTTTTGCAACGTGGGATTTCCTGGTGAAATCCCAAAGTCCTAAAACAAATCTGCCAGAAATTTTCAATCAAGATAATATGAATTGTTGTTTCACCAGGATATTATCACTTCAGCTGGATGTGGAGGGTCATCAGAAATTTAAAAAATGACTGAAGTAGCCAGCAGAACTTGAAGAGTCCATGTTAGCAGCACGCAAGTGGAAGTACATCCCAACAGCTCCTTGTGCACTTTTGTGCACTTTTTCTTCTCTCTGTTGTCTTGATGAACATCTGTGTTTCTGCCAGTACTCCTCTTCCAAATCCTCAATTTGGAAAAATTTAATTCTTTATATATTTTTTATGTATATTTTATATATATTTTGCTCATTCTTTCTTAGATTTCAGTAGGATTTTCTCATCTTTCTTCTGACAAAGTCTCATGCGTATCCTTTCCATTTAACTTTTTTTGGCATGCATAATCTGGGGAGTAGATACAGGCATTCCCTGAAGTTGTGGTCTTTGTGAAAGAAAAAACTGCAGATTCTGAATGTCATCAGTGCTTCACTGTTCTGCTCCACTTTAGCAGCAAATGGATTCTGCTTTGACATTTCATGTTTTGACAATGTAACAACACTAACTTGTATATGAATTGCAGTCAATTCCCTTGGTCCTCTTTCTACTTTTTTTCCCCCTAGATCTGCATGCCAATCATACAGGTTATCCTAACCTTCCCAGTGAAATTGCATTTCAATTTTGCGTCTCTGGATTAAGAACAGCCTTACTACTATCATTTTTCTTCTGTATGAAAACACGCTATTGTAATTAGCTTGAAACAAAACTGGAACACTGATTGTTTGAAAACCCTACCTTCTTTCATGCACAGAAAATTTTCACCAGATGCAATCTCGTGGCCAGAAAAACCTTGAAAATCCTTTTGTCTACTTATTATACTATTAGACAGATTTATGACTTTCAGAGTAATTAGCTTGGGCACTGTGGAAATTCAGTAACTCTCAAAATAGGAGTGATGTTTCAATCTTGGCCTGGAAGATCACATCAAATCTTCTGTGAATTTAAGATCTGGATAATCTCTTTTAAATTCATTTCCAGTTTAATTTTTCAGATATGGAAAGCTTTCACAAATGCTATGATGGAGCTGGAGGTTGTTCCCACCTCACTCCATTAACAGTTTGCTGCAGCCAGTGACTAAGGCGCTACACTTTTCCAACAGAAGAGGCATGAGTTTGACCTCTAGGGACAACTAAATAAGTTTGGAACAAGTCTGAGACAAATGATCCTGGCTGTACCAGGACTATTTGTTTATTTCTTTACAAGCTTTTCCATTATACAAGTATCTTCCCAGTGATTTACAAGCTTCCTGTCATAGTTGAGCCTGGAGGGTGAGGAAAAGTGTCCAAGTGGAAGTTTTGAAGATATCAGAAGAAGCTAGACACTTCTAGAGATGCTGCCTGACATAGCTTCCCCAAAAGAGCACTGGAAGTTTGCAGTGAAATGAGGAACTGAAGGCAGATCCCTTCTCCCTCTTTTTAACCCTATATCTGCAGGGCCAACTGTTTTTACTTGTTTGTTCCATTGGTTTTCTCCAAAATGTAGAAAAAAAAGAGATTGTTCTTCCTCAAGTCAGGCTGAAGCGTCTTCAGAGAAAGAAATATTGGATGGGACATGGCTCACAGAAAAACAACAGCATTTTGGGATGTATTTGCATGCATCTGCAACTCAGTGGAGTGCTTCCAGTCAGTTAAGGTCAAGGGTCTGCCAGAAAACAAGAGACCTTCTGCAGCATCAGCTGGAGGTAGGTGGGAAAGCACTCGGCTTATCCAGCCACATCACATTTCACCATATGTAAGGTTAGGAGAACAGTGACACCTAACTTAAATTTAGGCAGCTACTCGGTAGCATCAAAATCTGGGTGTCTTCATTTTCATTTTAACTCTTTTCCCTACCCTCTAAAATCACTACTCCAAATGTTCAGGACTTTCATCTCTGTGGAACCACAGCCTGCTGTGTGTCACGCTGATGTTTGGAAACTAAGTAGGAATCCCCAGAGCTGAAAATATTAGTTGCAATCTCCTTAGTAATGTATCTACTCCCATTTTCCATTGATCAGGAACCAAGTGGACAATTTCAATGCAATACAATTTATCATTTCAGTAGGAATCCAGTTATTATTTCTCACCTCAGCTAATCCATCTTCCTACTTAAACTACAGTGGGTAATGCTTCTGACTTCCTTAGAACATCAAGAGTTTTTTTCTTTGCTCTGCTCTGAAGCTGGCAGATAGGTAGAGCTACTCAAAAGCTCTATTCATCCTGTCTCTCAGCTCTCATTTATTCTATCTCAGACTCAGAACCACAGGCACTAATGGTAGAGGTATGAATTTGTTGTTAACATCTTCATTTGTTAACATTTTAATGATAAACCTGGCAGATTAAATGATGGATTTTAAGAATTGGATTATAACATCAAGTCTGGTAGAATTGCTGGCAGAAAGAAATGCTTTTGATATTGGATAAAATTGAACCTGGCACCATTAGGATGAGTATTTCATCTCTTTGTCTTTTGCTGTACCACCTGAGTCACTGAAGTCTCAGTCCTGCAATGTGTCCATTCTGCTTTTCAAGTCCTGATTCCCAGATGAGATTTAATTCATTTAAATTGTGAACTTCAGTATATCTTCCACTTTGCTGTCAGGTGCCCAACAGCTCCGCCAATGCTCATCCATCCTAAACAAAGCCTTTTTCCCTCTTCTGGGTGCATGCTAATGTCTCGATCACTGTAGTCTTTTGATAGGATTAATGAATAAGGGAGCTGAAATCATCATTTCTGAGCAGGACTCAAAACCCCCTCCAAAGTGAGAGCCTTTCCACTACCATGAGCTGAGCCTTACATCATATTCCCTATGATGCTTTGAAGGCTTTGAAGCCTTTCCTCTGAGTGTAAAGCCCCAGTAACCATCAGATCTCTAGGCTCTCCATCTGTTTCATAAGAAAAAGTGGACATGTAATGAAAAGTACTGAAGCCAAACACGAGGCTTGAAGTAATCAGCATTCCTCCACTGAAAACTTTCAGTCACTTCCATGATGATTTAAGGGTATTAACTGAGCATCAAATCAGCAGTGCATTAAATCAGTGCTACACGGGAGGAAAATACTTTCCCTTACATCATTAACATTGAATAGGTCTATACAAAGCAGTATGTATGATGCTCATTTTGGTAATGCATCCTCAACTCTACTTCACAATAGGATTGGGATTTTTTCCCAGCACGGAGTCATTCAGTAGCCTTTGCGTTAAACAAAGACACTGCTCACATTCCAGCCCCTTGCCAACAAGCCCATGATTTGAGTTTGGCTTGGTGTTTATTGTTGGGGTTTTGTTTATGTGATTTAGTCATATAAACAGTGCTGACAGCGTGGTCAGAAATTTAATAACCACATTGTAGACATCTGAGGGTTGCAAGTATTTTTAGCGTGCACCAAGATTTGCTGTGGGTTTTCGTTATGTTTTGCTTGTTTTCTTTGGCCTTAGTTTGGTTTTGCAATTAGGATAAAAGTGTTTGGTTTGTGAAACGTAAAATACCGAGTTTCGAGAATTCGGTATTAAACTCCGTTTTTAACCAGGAACTGAGTAAAAGCTCTGGCAATGTGCCCACGTGCAGCGTCTGTCCTCTGCAACAAAACCATCACCAATGTCTCTACACAGCTGCTCCTGCTGACATTGGCCCTCCTGCTGAATCTGAGCCATTGGCAGGCAACAGGGAGGTCTCATGTAACAGTTGCAAAGTAAATTGGCTAGGGAAGGAGGATTTCCAGTGAATTCTGCTTGTACTCCATATCACTAATCAGTGCAAGTTGAAATATTAGTTAAAAGGAAGACTGTTCCTTGGCTTCATATTCTTCCAGTGTGGGAAAAATGAATTAAGGCTGTTAAAGCAACAAAAGATATAAGGACAGTTCGAAGGATTTGGTCACAATGTGTCAGCTTTTTAATGAAAACCTATTTTGAAAACCCACTTCCTACAACCAACAGCAGATTCCATGTAAGAGTACAAACACTAAATGTTATTGACTCTGTTGGCTCTGCTGAACTGCCACTTTAACTGAATTATATTTTAAGAAGGTGTGCAGGAGCAATCTAGAATTTTTTGTACTGAAGGTCTGCTTATTTTGCTTATTTAAATAGTGAATTTTCCTTCCAAGACATTCACCATTCTCCCTCCACCCACACTTTACCCAGTATCTTTCTCTGTGCTTTGGAATGACGAATACATCAAAGGAGTTACATGGGAGAAGCACTGACATGTGGCAATAATATTTATCACTGCAGCAACCTCAGTGTCCCAAATAAGCATCTTCCAGCTCCAGAGAAACATTTCCTGCACCTCGTGCACTTCACAGTGAATTGCCACGTGCTCCCACGTCCCCTAATACGTCCTAATGTCAAACACTGAGAAAACTGCGACTTCTGATTAAGAAGCCTTTAGTGAGGTTTGAACTTCCACTCTGTCTGAATGGCTTTGGAGGGTGAAAAGATGATCTCTTACTCCAAAAATGAAACACTGTGGCTCCACATCTCCATCACAGATGAAGGGTTCTTTGCTGTTGTCTTTAACACTGTTTAACACAAGTTAAACAAGCTTGATGGAAGCTATGGTGACTCTTGCTTACCCTGAGTCCTCAGGTAAATTCAGATAACATCTTGAAGACCAAACGGTCTTCCTATATGATAGCAGACTCTGATATGGCTTTTATTACTGAAGAATTATGTTTTAGGATAGTCAAGGTTTTATGGTATGTTTTAAGGTACGTTGTTGCAGAAGTAATGCTTCCTATTTAGTTCCATGGAAACTACAACAGATGCAAAGAGTACAATAACACCGATAGAGCAAAGTCTCAGATACAAAACTTTGTTTTTCAACATTGTCACCTCTATTCGCTATGCATTTATGCCAGCCTGCATGATGCACTTGTAAGAATCTGCGTGGTTGTCCAGAACGTGGCTTGTCATTCAGTGTTGAAACACACCACCCACCATCTCCCTGTGCTCACACTCGCTGTTTGGTCTCCATAAGTGTTCAGCAAGCAGCAACAAATATCAGTGGGTGCAATTTTTTCCACATGGAGGAATCCAATTCCAACCCTTTGCTTCATGTGCCCTTCCATGTCAGACGCCATTCTGTCAGACTGTCCCTCTGTCACAAGGCAACAAAATGGAATGGGACATTGGTGGGAAGGTTCAACTGCTACTTACATCCCACCAATGTTCACTGATGACACTGTGGGCTAACTGAATAAAATAGGAGGTATTACTTCTGGAGCGGCCCTTGTATCACTTTAACATTATGTAGCAATCAAAAAAAAAAAAAACAACAAAAACCAACCAAATGAAATGTTGGGAATAACAAGGAAAGAAATAAAGGAAAAGAATAGGCAGCATTGCTATGACCCTAGGGATAACATGCTTGCATTGTGAACATTTTGTGCAGTTCTGGTCATCAGTGAAGGGTTGATCCATCTGACTGAGGACCAGCTGAAGAGGTCAGCAATAGAACGACTGAAGACAGCATGAGGGGCACTTAGAAATGATGAGACCAGTGGCAGAGAAGATGAAAAGATGTTCCTTAAGAACATGGTCAGCAGGCATGCTGGGATGGGTTGATGGTTGGACAAGAAAACCATAGCTGTCTTTTCCAGCCTGAATGATTCTATGAGTCCTTGGACATCATAGAGTGGCTAGTAATTATTTGGCATCCAATCCAACTAGAAGTAGCAAGCAGAAAGTTAAAAAAAAAAACAACAGTCCAAGCCTGTACTCCATGTCGAACTCTCACACTGTGGGATGTTCAGAGAGCATGTATCCATCCCTGGGCAGCTGCTTTGGATGAATCAAAGACAGGATACTGAGAGCTGAATACAGGGATGGCCCCATAAGGATATTTGTACTGTTTTTATCTTCTCAGTGCACCTATTGTTACTGTTTGATTGCTGAGCAGATCAGCACTAGTGTGGGAAGTGAGTACACGAACATGTTTGATAGCTTTAATATTTGATTGAAGTGTGGGGGAACACAGATTATTAATATTCCTTGAATTAGGTTGTGCTATCTGATAGCTCTGGTTTGTGAGAATGTCAGCTAAGAGCTGTGCTGCTCCAAATGAATAATGACAGGGAAAAAATGATACCTGAAAACCCCCCCAGAGGTTCCCTCAAATTGGAAACTGCAATAAAGGATGAATAAATCAGAAGTTCCATATTCACGGGAAACAGAGCACAACCCACGCCATGAGATGGAGAGTTTTTGGAGGGGGGTGATACAACCAGGAAAGATATCTGCCTTTCATACCACAGAAGTACCTGTCCTGTCTGCTCCCTCAGGAAACTGATCTTTTTCCTGTCAATTCCCATTGCTTTAATCTCTGTTGATTGCAGCTGAACTGAATTCCCAGT
Organism: Centrocercus urophasianus; assembly: GCF_019232065.1. Classification (NCBI taxonomy): domain Eukaryota; kingdom Metazoa; phylum Chordata; class Aves; order Galliformes; family Phasianidae; genus Centrocercus; species Centrocercus urophasianus. The sequence goes on from NW_024884579.1 coordinate 10,314, forward strand.
GTGTTGCAGTGCCAAAATAAAAATAACAACAAGACAGAAGTGGTATGAGTCAATTAAAGTTGAGGTTTGAATTGCTTAGAGAAAGAAAAATGGAGAAAAAATCATCTCAGGCCAACCAAACCGTTCATCCAGAGTGACCCTTCTATTTTGAATATGGTTATTTTGAGAGAAGATTATGCAAAGATCTCACCATCATATTTATTTGCTTATTTTTACACTGCTAGCTGGTCATGAAATCTCTACTTTTATTAGGTTTGCTGCTGCCATTGTGAAAGAGGGTTTGTGCAAAACGAGTTATTTCAGCTCCACTGCAAACAGCTTATGCTGGGAGCGTCAGTCCCATGATGAGTTTGTTTGGCACCTATCATCATTGTGTGCTTGCAACCTCTTCTTATTCTAGAATGATAATAACCAACATTTTACATGTGTACCTGAATTTTACCTAAAAAATCTAGTTACATTCAGATTATGCACAGGAATGAGATGCGAAATGAGATTCAGATACAACAGCTGCAGAGATATAAATAACCTAAACCATCCCCATCTTCTCTGCTTGCCCCAACAGCTGGTGCCAGGCTCAGAAAGTACAGAAAATGCATTGAAACAAAGGTGGGCTGGACGGAACACCAGCTAAATATTTTGACCTCCACCATGGGTTGGATTTTAACGTGGGATAAAAACGTACAGCTGAAAGAAGATAGCTGGAATAGGCTGAGATTTCATGGCTTGTTTTCCAAATACACTTATTTTTATCAGATTTGAGCCCTATCCAAAAACCTGCATCTTGTGCTCCAGACATTAAAAAGCTGGGAAAAATATTCAGCCTTTTAACCTCACCCTGATGATCTTTACACAGAAGATAACCATTAACCAAGGATTTCTCTCTATTTACCACATTTTCTGCCTTCAGAGCACAGTGCCATTTTTTCCATTTTCCAGGATTTGTGTTTATTCCCTTCTTCCAGTTCATTCATTTTCAGGGATACAAACTTTTTTAAACAAGTATAACATGACGGAAAAAGCAGCTGCACAATAACAGCTTTCATACAGCTTACATTCCATTTTTCCCTCTAATGTTCACCAGGGCTGGTGTCCTCCTCAGATTTCTTTGCAACAAATGCAGACTTCCCATAGCTGGGCATGATAATCCAAAAATATTGCTCTCATTATTAAGCAGCATGTGTGTGTTGCATGCTAACAACCACAGTTATGCAGGTTGGAATAGGTATACCACTTCAATGTGAGCTGGAGAAACTGCATATCTTCATCCATAGCATCTTTTTGACCTGACAAAGATTCAGTAGCTTCTTAGTAGATGATTTCTTTCACTCTGCTGGTTTCAGGAGGAAAATAACAAAGTCCCTCTTCCTCTAAATTTGGTGCCAACCTTCTGCTGAACTCCATGAACGTCTGTTGTAGATGATGCTCAGCGTTAGACTAAGCCATATATAAACAGGCTTGTATCTGAAGTCAGAACATTTCAGCATATGCAAAGCCAAAGTAATTAAATATTTATAGCTTTAAGTGTCTTTCCAGCCAAGAAGCTTTGGCTCTCAAAATGAAAGGACCAAGTGCACAAACAAGAGACCTCTGGTTTCACACAGTCAGCATCCTGTGATGCTCCTATTAGACTGTAAGTGGGGCTTCTCTGACTTCCTAAAAAATGTGAATCTCATCCCATAACACAAGCACGTTCAGCACCTAATTTCAACAGGAATGATCTTTCTGGCAGCCTTGTGGAAGTACTCATCTACACATGCATCTTCAGACTGCATATCTCAGTTGGTTTCCTAAAGAGCCCCATTCCAATTCCAAGGCAGATCTCTCCCAATAAAGGCACAGAAGGAGACACATCTCACCTAAGGATGTATATCCTCAGTAATGACACTTTCTGCTGGAGGTACCCTGCTTTCCTTTATAGTTCATGGAGAAAAAGCATGGCATTTTGAGGCATAGTCCATCTGTCCAGCTATCTAGATTGCAACTCTACTTTGGAAAGAAACAGATCATGCAATTAACTGCACAGATCACTCGAACTCCTGTCCACAGAATCACAGAATCACCCGGGTTGGAAGGGACCTCAAGGATCATGTAGTTCCAACCCCCCTGCCTAGCAGGGCCACCAAACACACACATTCAGATCAGGGTCATTCATCAGATCATTCAGTCCACAGAAGGAGTTGAGGATTATTAGCTGATGTGTATCTGGATTATTAGCTGATGTGTATCTGTCAGATAAATGCCACTCTCCATGGCCCCATATTTACTATCCTCAATACATATCACAAAGACTCTCATGTCTTTACCATTCACCCCTTTCTGGATCTGGTTTGCTTGTTTGGATGAATGCTTTACTAGGGCTACCCTGTGGAGTTAACTTTTGCTGCAGATAGAACAGTTCCTTCCTGTCATCCAAATTTCCTACCTCAGTAACTCCCAAGCATTTTTTCACCCTATCTCCCTTCCATCATTGTAATATTACTTCAATTAACACTTTCAGGCTTGCTACTCTACTCAGGTCCCAGGTTTTAGCAAATGTGGATATGGATTACAATCAACCTGCCCACCAGCTAAGTGCCTTCAGCTGAGCCCTGAGCTTCCTCATGAAGGGCAGTCCTTCTTATGACTTGCTCCTTAGTTAAAGCTCAAAATACTGTGTCCCTTCAGCTATGTTACTCAGGTTTTTCAGTGGATGTCAAATTTCCATTCACACTGGAGCTAATAAAAAGCTGCCTGATACAGCTTCGTGATATCCTGGTTGGTTGGTTGGTTTTGATATATATTTTTCTCCAAATTGTTATCAAGGGAATGGCTTTCCCATCCAACTGGCTGAAAAAGTGAATTTATTGTTCAGTAGTGACTGCATCTACTCCACAGACCTCTCTTTTTGGACTCATTTTTCACTGTCCTTCTTCCTAAGGGGGAAACTGGCACAGTCTTCAAACAACTCCACTGTCTGCATTTCTCCACAAACCTGCCCACATCACTGATATTAATATACATCTGCAAAACATCGTGCTTGGGTTGTCATCATAATTAACTCTTACCTGGATCTTACCTCTTGTGAAGTCCATGGAGGTAGAAGGGCTGCTCTTGGCCCTGTAACAGCATCCTGGAAAGCCACGGGAACCCAACAAGGCTCTATCTGTCCTATTCACCACGCACACAGCTTTGCTGTGTAAATATAGCATTGCACCATCTGCCTTCTGAAAATGCAAAGTGGTGGGTGCTGCTGAGAACTTTGCAGGCCATTTGAAGGGATACCTTCCTGTTCTCAGCATGGTGAGTAGACCACTGACAATTGTTCAAACGCTCTCTCCCATCACCCACTTTGTATCCGAGGCCAACATCAAGAGCCATCCTTCATGCCAGATAAGGTGTGACGTTACTCGAGTGTGACTCATCTGGCACATTTTGGGATTAATTGAACCGCAGCCTCAGGGGGTCCCCTGGGAAAACAAATCAGACGTTGGTGTCTAGAGTGATGTGGAATGAATCTCATTTTTAGGCTGACTGTTCCTGCATTTCATCTTCTCTGTGGCACTGCTATTTCATCGGCCCTTCATTCTTACTATCCTGAGCGTAACAATGCCTGTTTGACTTGGGATACTGAGCCCAGAGGAGTCAGCTTCCAATTGCATCTGGTGGTTTGAGGGCTCCAGTTCCCTGTGGCTTTGTGCTCAAAGCATTTTCCATCACATTTGAACCTTCTTCCTCAAAGCCTCAGTCCTGGGGAGAGGATAGTGAAAGCTTTTGTGGGAGAGCACAGAGCAGAGCAGAGCACAGGGAAGAGAGGAGTTTCATCACTGTGTGAGAAGCCGTGGGTTCAAAAATGACTGACCAGCTTCTTACAGCCACTGTCCTGGAAAGGAGCAGAAAGAAGACATTAAATGCAGATACCAATTCTCCACAAATACTTTAGCCACTTTTTTTTTTTTTTTTTTTTTTTTGTTAAATTCAGTCCAGAGTTTCTCAGTGGAGTTGTCAGCACTGGCTGCCAATTAAAAGCATCCAACTGGATGCATTTAATTTACCTTTTTTGTCGTGTTGCAGTGCTAAAGGAGATCTAAGACAGACATCAGAGGGGATTACTCATGTATCCAGAAGCAAATTCATTCCTTAAAAAGGAGTAAAAAGTCTCTTTGTGACTATCTATTGGAAAATTCCCAGGAGTTTATTTGGGAGATCATCAAAGACCAGAACACTATCACAAATAGTCAGAATGTGTCTCTTTTAACCAAGTAGGAGTATATGAGGAACAACCCAAAGCAAGCAGCAGTACTTTTGATAAAGAGGCTAAAAGAATCCTTTGTATTTTAACCTCCTTCAGGTTCAACTCGCAAATATTTCCACTACGTATCTTCCCCATAGTCACTAAATCCAAACTGGCCTCCCTGAATGATCAAGCAAATACTGCATTCCCAAGGAATCAGATATCAGTTCTGCACATCGATTTTGTGCGCTCTTGCCACTTGACAAGTGAATCCATGAATGTGAACAAGACCCTAACGAGGTTGTAAGCATCATTTTGGAAACATATTGACTTCACAGGCAGAAGCAGTCACTCCTAATGAATCTTCATGTTTCAGTTGTATTTACTTTAGCTTAGCAAATCAATAGTGCATGCTGTGACAGCTGGAGGATTGCTGCGTATGCAGCCAGGCTAAATAAAAAATGGCAAGGCAAGTGCTCTGGATGCAGAATCATGCACAGAAAGCCTGGAAGGGACCTATCTCCATGTTCACCAAGCCCGTGTCTGAGAAATGCTTCTTTAACCTGTGCATAGAATGCCTTTCCACATTCTAAGGATTCTGAATGTGATCTGTACATCTCAGTATAACCATGCAACCTAACTGGGAATGTAGCAACAGTATCTTTCCCTTCTTTTCCCTAGTAGTGAGGAATAGACCTCACCTGTACTGAACATGGGAAGAGTTGTGCAGACCACACTGACCCTAATGAACACTGATGTGAGCTTTGCCTTAATCCATGTTGGAATGCACCACTGATTTATACTCATTCTGGTATGTAGCTGTAACAAACACGTCCTGTGCAGCAGGGCAGCTGCTCAGCTATAGGCAAGAACATCTCAACATCAGTTAATTGAAACAGTCCTCAGGAATGGATATTATCTCTCATTCCAAATTGAAAAAAGGCAGCTGGGACCACCGATTAAGGCTGGGTACACGGGTTCAAATGTATCAACCTTTACAAACTACCCAGGCTATCTTAGACAAATCCTTAAAAGCTCTAAGCAGACCATCTGTTACCGGTACTCAACATCTTAATTACAAATCCCATGGCCCTTTTGTTAAAGAGAGCAAAACAAATGACTCGAAGTATAGGGTTGCTGTTTCCACTTGTCTAAATAGTCAGTGAGAAGCATTAGGCATGGTATCTGAATCAATCTGTACCAGTATGTATGAGTAGTTTTCTCTTACTCCAAAAGTGTGTGATAACTAAATGCTCATTCACAATGTGATACCCTCAGGTAGTACAACAGAGAAGAATATCTGTTTCACAGATAGGTCTGTTTCTATTATGGATAGTATCAGATATTTTAGAAGAAGCTGTTTGTAAATGCACAGGTCCTGCTGACTTTTTGCTGGCTTGCACCCTGTTGCTGCTATTAGTTTGCACTCCACTTCATGATAGATTTTTTTCTATCTAACACTGCTGCAGATATACTATTACCCACTAACTTTCAGAGGAAGGCAGTCATACATAAATGCCACCCCCAGTTGCGTGCTCTCCCTTTTAAACTTGCATTAAGCTGCTAGTTTTTCTTGTGGTAATTATTTCCTCATGTTATTTATAGTCTCCATAGTTAAGCAAGCTTCCTCTTGCTAACTTTAATTTAGTCACCATTCACTTTTATCCATCTCCTTGTTTTGTATCAGTGCGACTGCTTTTTTTTCCTCAGCACACATTTCCTCCATACTCATTTTGTATTCTTCTATCGCATCTTCTCTCACATCTTCACATTCATCTCCCCACTCCCTGCCTTTCCCTGTCAACAATCATTGCTGCCCCCAACCTCACTGTCTACTAAATATTTGGGAGATGAGGTGAGCACAAACAGGGGATGAGGGTGGCTCCAGTGTACCGGGAGACAAGGAATTTTCCTTGAGTTATTTTCTCAAGATTCTTTTAAAGTCAATCCAGCTAATTCTGTCTTTGGAGTTCAGTTACTAACAGTGAGAAATCAAAGTGAATTCTCCGTTTCTTGATACTTTGAGGCACAAGCTGCTCACTTGGCTCAAAGCTATGCTTTAGTCAAAGTCTGAGCCCACTCTATGAAGCCCACAGTCCAGTGATGTACACATCGTGGGCTCAGATTGTAGAAAAGAATTAATCTCTCTGTTCAGGAAATAATCCCTTTCCACGGGCTGCAAAAGTAGTAGAGGGAAAAAAAGCTCACTGTAGAGCAAGTGGTCTATCTGTAACATCACTGTTTAAATAACAGTGAGGTAAATCCCATCCCACATTCTATGTAGGAGATCAGGATAGATGAGTTAATGATCCCATCTGGTCAATAAATACATTAAAATCACTGAACTGCTTACTGATTCAAGGGACTGCTTTCCCACACAGTCAGACAGCATAACCAATTTCTGAAAGACGGAAATTGAGTCAAGATTTTTAAAAATGTGTGCTGAGTCAAATTTACCTTTTATGCCTCAGAGATAAAACAAGTGGGAAAAAGGTGTTAGGAAGAAACTGCTTGTGTGAGTAAATTATCCCAGAGGTGGCTGTTTCACAGCTCCTCCTATTTGCAACCAAACCAGAGCTGTTGCATTTTATCCCATAAAAAGAAGAGTCACTTTTTCCATTTCCCATCTTTGACAAATTTCATTCATCCTTTCTAACTGGAAATATTCTCTTCTGTTCTATGCTACTCCTTTCTGTTCTGTTCTGTTCTACGCTACTCTGCTCTGCTCTATTCTATTCCACTCCACTCCATCCCAGGATGTCATGCTCTTGCAGTGCAACACCATTACTCTGATCCCACAGTAAGATCCCATACATCAGGCTCCGACATCAGCAGATCAGCCAATTTTCCCTTGCATTTGAGGTCCCAATGGAAGAAAGAGACCATGGTGATTTGCTCCGTTGCAAGGAATTTGACATCAGAAATTTCATTTCCCAATAGCACTCCACTGTTATGGGGTTTATCATTGTTGTGTCACCTGAGACCACGTTCATCCTGTGTCTACATGGAAGTCTATACCCACGAACTGTTGACTCCATGATACAGAGCAGCATATGTATAACTTTCATCAGTTTTACAGTAACTTGAAAGGCCTGTCACGTGTTTGTCACTGTCAAAGGCAGCCTATGTGATCAGACAGACCATGAATTCATAGCTGCAGTTGAAATGGAACCTTCTTCACAAAGCAGATTTTCTTGTTGAATATTTTAACATTCAGCATCAAAGGAGAGCACAGAATACAAAAACTATTAAATAAGCCTGAAATGAATCTGGGGACACTGTCTTACATTTCTCCTTTCCAAATGAGCTTGTAATTAAACATTCTTTTTGCATTTGAGTGATTTCAGTGACTTTCAAGCCTTTGGGCTACGTTGTGAAGTAGAAGATTGATTTTATAGAGGTTTTTGCTGAAAAACTGGCTATTCCATTTCTGCATCATGTCTGAGTGAGATTCATCCCTCTTACGATTCCGATGACTTCACTGGAGATTGATGTGAATTAAATATGACTGGTGGTGCCTCATAAATCTCCAGATACCCATTTGATAAATGGCTCTTCCTAGTTAGGACCTGTTGCTTTGGATGTATCTACAACTAAAGACATCACAGAATGACAGATAATTATTAAAGGGTAATTGTTACTGACATACTATTATGGTGCTGAATTTCCCACTTCAGATGGCCTCCTCACCACTGTGAGATTGTTATTCTAACTGCCTTGAAATGTCAGCAAATCATACCTCAAACCTGAACAGACATCTCCAAAATGCTGGCAGGCAAGCTAGCAGAGGTAGAAGAAGTAAACGAATTACATCATTCTAGTGATGGGCCCAACTTGATCAGCAAATACATTTCACAGAATCACAGAATCACAGAATTGTAGGGGTTGGAAGGGACCTCCAGAGATCATCGAGTCCAACCCTCTGCCAAAGCAGGTTCCCTACAGCAGGTCGCACAGGTCGGCATCCAGGCAGGTCTTGAACATCTCCAGAGAAGGAGACTCCACCACTCCCTGGGCAGCCTGTTCCAGTGCTCCGTCACCTCACTGTACAGAAGTTCTTGTGCACATTGGTGCAGAACTTCCTATGCTGCAGTTTCCAGCCGTTTCCCCTTGTCCTGTCTCCACTCCCACTGAAAAGAGTCCGGCCTCGCCATTCTGCCCCCCACACCTCAGATATTTATAGGCCTGGATCAGGTCCCCTCTCAGTCTTCTTTTCTCAAGGCTGAACAGACCCAGTTCACTCAGCCTTTCCTCATAGCAGAGATGCTCCAGGCCCCTCACCATCTTCGTGGCTCTCCGCTGGACTCTTCCCAAGAGATCCCTGTCTGTTTTGTACTGGGGAGCCCAGAACTGGACGCAGTGCTCCAGATGAGGTCTTACCAGGGCAGAGCAGAGGGGGAGGATCACCTCCCTCGACCTGGTGGCCACGCTCTTTTTAATGCACCCCAGGATGCCATTGGCCTTTTTGGCCACAAGGGCACACTGCTGGCTCATGGCAACCTGTCGTCCACCAGGACACCCAGGTCCCTCTTCGCAGAGCTCCCCTCCAGCAGCTCATCCCCCAACCTGTACTGGTGCATGCAATTATTCCTCCCCAGATGCAAGACTCTACGCTTACATTTATTCAATTAGTAATTGTCAGAAGCATCAGCTTTCCTCATTTCACTCTAAAGATCTAATCTATTTCACTGCTTCCCAGAGAAGTGGCTTTGGAGTGCATGTGCTGCTCTTCCTAGGAATTGTCTCCCTTATGTGCATCTCTCAGTTGAAGGAAAACGTGTTGTACTGTGCTCAAATCAAAATGGAATCATCCTCCATGAGCTGACTGTGGGAAAATGCATCAAGCTCAGAGGATGCCTGGCCATATTTGCAAGTTGGATTCTGCTCTGGGTTCGTTCCTTATTGTGCTTGTGTTGGGTTTCCTTCGTACCTCTAAGGTAATCAATTTTTTTTCTGTTGATCCAGCTTATCAATGCGGTGTACTCATTAATAATTTCCTTAGGGCATAAATAACATGCTGGTCAGAACCAGCATTTGAATGCTTGGTATGCTTAAAGGACAGCATAGCATCCAAATAAAGCTTTCCTTAAACCAACATCTGCACAAATAGGGAGGGGTGACAATTTGACCGCAGCACTGCAATCCATCTGGGTGGGATTGCCCAGCCACCAAAGAAGGAGAGAGCCCTGACACTCCCTGCATCCCCTGCCAGCAGCCAGGCATCCAGCCCTGAGCAGACACACCTTGTGACGACCTGCAAGTCACTCAGCATAGTCAAATTATTTCGCCACAAAGAGCTCACTGCAGTGCATGCAAGGTTCATATGCCTCAGAATAAAAGTTTCCATACAGCGTCCGTGGCATATCTATGCAAATACTGTCACTGTTGTAAGATAGAAGGGATGGAGGACCACAGATACGTAATCCATCAAGGTTTTATTTCTCACTCTCTATAAATAGTCTTTAGGTTTCTTCCATGAGGTGAACATGAGTTCACCCCTGGCTAGATAAGAATGGGAATATTTTTAAATACTTCTAGTGAAAATTATGGATTTTTTAGCTACCTGTCCTTATTCTTCCTTCTTGCCAACCAACAGAGAAGTGAAAAAGTCTCAATAGGCTTTGGAAACAAATGGGTTATTGAGTGGCAACAATACAGCCACAGATTTTGATAGTTTATCATGTATAATTATGTACGAAAATCAAAACATCAGGCCTCTAGAAGTCAGCTAAGCAAAAAACATGGCCAACAGGAAAGATGGCAAAACTATAAAGACAACTTCAAAAATTGCTTATGCTCAAAAATATTTACACACACTATTGCAAGTAGCATATGGCATTTGCTATAGCTGAAAGAGACTGCAAAGTATAGTGATCTCCCCAGCTTGTTGCATTTCATCTTTTCATTATTTTCATCAGCACATTTAATTTCCCTGTTTCTGTTCGAATCAGTATCATTCCTTGTGTGTATCTTTCACAAACTGCCAGAGAGTTACAAGAGACATTTTCCTCTCCTCTCCTCT
>NW_024884580.1:0-14708 GCF_019232065.1 Centrocercus urophasianus
GGGTCAAATCGCAGCGCTTACCCCCGCCCGTGGCTGCCCAGGCCGTGGCCGGTCCCCAACCTCAGCCCTCATCCTCTGCGATGGAGGAGAGAAAGCCTTCCTGCCCCGCAGAGGCCGAGAAGGGCAAAACCCCCCAGGAGCCCCCTGTTGTGCCGCCCGGTGAGTGAGGGTCCCCGCAGGGCTGGGGGTTGGTGCGGTGCGGGGCTTTTTGCACGGTGCTGGGGCTGCGTGGGGTGGCAGAGGGCAGAGCCCCCTGCTCTCCTCGCTCTGCTCTGGGCTCCTCTACCCCACGTCTGACCGCAAATCTTAATCCTAGCCCCAGCCCTCAGCCCAACCTTAACCCTCAACCTAACCCAACCCCAAGCCCAACCCTAACACCAACCTGAACTCTAAACCCAGCTATCAACCAGAACCTAACCCAACCTCAACCCGAACCTTAAACTTAACCCTAAACCCAACCCCAGCCTCAACTCCAGCTTCAACCCTAACTTGAACCCCAACCCCAACCTCAATCCTAACACTAACCACAACCCTAAACAGAACTCTAATTCCAACCCCCCCTGCACTCCCAATTCCAGCTCCCCGCTCGGACACCCCTGGGATGCCCGTGTGTGCCATGGAGCGTTACGCGATGGACAACATCGAGGCCTTTGTCCAGAGAACAGAGGTGACTGCGGCCGCTGCCATCGCGGCGGTGCCCCATCCGCACCCCCGGACCCATTTCAGCAGCAGGAGGGCTCTGCCCCCCTGCTCACTCTCCCCCCACTCTCTGACAGCCTCAGAACGAGGAGCAGAAGATGAAGTTCCTGCAGAGCATCCGCACCATCTGCAGCCGCTTGGAGGAGAGGAACGTGGTGCAGGAACTGCGCATCTTCTGCCGCCGGAACAATCTTGTGGAGAACATCATGGTGAGGGGCGCTGGGTGCTCGAGGGGGGCAGCGGGCGGCTCCGCTCCTCCCGGCGCTGCGAGCACTGAGTGCCCGGCGCCATCCTGCTGTGCTGCAGGTGCTGCTGGCGGAGGAGCCGCACAAAAAGCTGAGCTCCGAACTGCGGCTGCAAGCGATGGCCACCATCACCGCCCTCAGGTACTGCCCCGCTGCTGCCAGCTTGGCCCCGCAGCATTCAGACTGCCCCACACGGCCTGTATGGCCCTGCAGCCCCAGGGGACGATCCTGGCCGTGCTGGGCTGCTGCTCTCCCGCATCGGGGCTGGTCAAAGAGCTGAGGGAGTCCTGCGGCCCTGCTGGGCCTCAGCTCGAACGCTGACCGTAACCTGACCCTCGTCCTAAGCCTAACGCTAACCACAACCTAAACCCTGACCCTAACTCTAGTCCTAACCCTAGCTCTAACCCCAAACCCAAACCCAGCCCCGACCCCAACCAACACTTGAGTGCTGGTGTTGGCAATGGTGATGAGGAGACGGTTGGACTAGATGATCTTATAGGTTGTTTCCAACCTTGTGATTCTATGATTCTAACCCACACCCACCACAGCAGCGCTCAGGACTCCCTCTGCCCCACGCATCCCCGTGGAGGAGGGGCTTCCTCCCCACGTTGCCCCCCTCGCTCTGCAGAGTGCTGCCCATGGCAGGGGTCCACTCCCCATCCCGCAGCGCAGCGCTCCCAGCTTTGCAGTTCTTGTTTCTGCAGCAAGGTGGAGGGGTTGCTGGAGGAAAAGATCCCTCTCTTTGATGTGTGCTTCCAGAGCATCCTCCTGCTTCCCTTGGAGCAGGACCTGGACGTGAACCTCTACTCCAAGGTGGGTGCTGGGGAGCTGCAGGGCCCCCCCGCCTTGCAGGACAGGCTCTTGCTGTGCATCCCCCGTCCCCTCCCCTCTGATCTCCCTCCACTCTGTCCATCCTGCAGACTCTCAGGGCTCTGGATGAGATGCTGGACACCTTGGTGTTCATCCACCCCACTGCAGGCATCGGAGAGGAGTTGAAAAACGCCTTCCAGGTGAGCTGTGCCCACAGGGGCCGCACAGAGGAGGGCTGTTCTTCCGCCATCCCCACCACCCCAAAACCTTTTGGGGTGATCCGGAGGGCCACAGGGCAGAGACAGAGCTCCTCTTCCCACAGGTGCTGCTGCCCTTCACCTCCACTCAGAACTCAGCTGCATGCCAGAGGGCAGTGGGACGCATCTGGAAGCTGTGCCATTCACTGGCGTATTACTGCCAGGAGAAGGTAAGGGCCCGACCCCCATGGCGTGGGGTCTTTGTCCCTCCTTGTCCCCGCTCTCCCCTCTCTGGGCGTGCGCTCAACGTTCTGCTCTCCACGCACAGCCCCATCACTCCTCGGGACGATTCAGACCCATCTGCTGTGACAAGTTCCGCCTGCCCGTGCTGGGGCAGCTGGTGGGAAGCCTCATCCTGTGCTGCGCCTGCCAGGAGGACAAAACGCACCGGTGTGCTTTGAGCGCTCTCCATCACCTCTACAAATTCATCCTGTGGAGAAGCCGTAAGAAGACGGACGCTGACTGCCTCCATCCATCGCAGACGTCCCACGGGGCCGAGCGTGGATGGCGCTGCGTCAGCTGCTGCTCCAAGCAGTGAAGAACCCCATTGCATTGGGGAGCTGTGCCCCACGGCCCCGCGCTCGGGGTGGGGGCAGCTGTCCAGCTCCCTGCAGGGCTCCCACCGCTCACACACCCTCGCCTCGCTTTCCTTTCCAGGCTGGGAAGTGCAGCCGGAAGAGCAGGAGAAGCAGGAGCAGTGGGAAGATGAGCACGAGTTCTCCCTCACCTGGACCACCAACACCTCGGAGATTTTGCTGGTGAGGAGAGATCGCCGTGCCAGGGCTCGTGGCTGCAGGGTCTGTGGGGATGGGGGGAACACGGCTGATGTTCCTTCTCCCCTCTGTGTTTGTTCCTCCCCAGCGCTTTGCAAAGCACTTCCACTCTTGGGAGACAACCGACCTCATCCTCGTGATGCTGCAGGGCATGAAGGACTGCAGCAACTGCAACGCCCAGGCTGCTTCCAACTTGATGGGTGTGCTGATGGCTGACTTCAAGCCCACGCCCAACGATGTGAGCAACTGGCAGCTGCTTACTGGGGGACTGAGCCCATGGGGGTGGGGTTGAAGTGGAGGCTGGGGGTTGGGTTGGAGTTGGATTGGGTTCTGGACGTTGGGTTTGTGTTGGATGGGTGCTGGGTGGTGAGGTGGGGTGGGGTTGGGTTTGCTGAGGGTTGGGTTTGTGTTGGGTTGGGTCGTGATGCTTAGAGTGGGGTTGGGTTGGGTGCTGGAAGGCTGTGTTGGGTTGTCCTGCACGGCCTCGGTCTGATTTGAGACTTCAGGGCACTTGGCCCCTCTTGGGGACGTCTGGAGTGAAGTTCTGCTGTCCCCGTGACCCTTCCAGGTGCAGCGCATCGTGACAGCCATCCACAGGAGCAGGAAGCTGATCACAGAGGAAAAGGCACTGAAGCACATCCGTGACGTCTTCCCCAGGCTGGCCGCCGCCAACCCTCATACAGTGACACTCAGCCTGCTGCGCTGCTCCCCCACCTGTGACAAGTGCGCTGCCCCCACCCCCTGTAGAGAGAGACCCCCACCCCACATGGACAGGGAACCCCATCCCAAACAAGAGAGGCCCCCACTCCACACGGAGAGGGAGGCCACCCCCTGTGGGGAAGGATGCCCACCGCTCGTGGATAGGGACCCTCACCCGATGCGGAGAGGGCTCCTCAGCCCACACCTGGGGAGACCCTCACCCCACCCGTAGAAGGACCCCCACCCTACGCAGAGAGAAACCCCCAGCCCACGCTTAGAGGGGCTCCCACTGAGGATGGCTCTGTGCCGCAGGGACGCACGGGAGCTGTGGGAGTTGGCGCTGTCCTCAGAGGACGCGATGCCACAGATAATGCAGGAGCTGCTGCGTCTGCTGGAGATGGCGCCGCTGGGCCTGGAGACCGAGTCCGGCACCCTTAGCCTGGCCGTGAGTTTGGGGTCTCCCGGGAATGCTCCCTCCTCCCTGCCCCCAACGCAGGGGAGCAGCTCGGTGCTGAGTGCTGTGCGGGTGCTTTCCGCAGGCGGTGGCGGCGCTCTATAAGCTCCTGCAGAACCTGGAGTACGGCCCGCAGGTGCAGCAGCTTTTCCCAGAGCTCTTTGTGGCTCTCGTCCTCCAGTTGGTGTCCTGTGAGGAGCTCTGTTCGCTGGAGGTCATCGACATCACGGAGGAGCCGTTCGGCCCAGTTTCACTCACCTCTGCTGCCAGGTAGCACCACCGTGGCCCGGTGGCACCACTCACGCTCAGCCCTGGCCCCGCGCTGACCCCTGACCCTACGCTGCCCCATTTCCATGCAGGATGGTGGTGGAGACGTTGCACCTTTTGCTGCTGTGCTCTGATATGGAGGACCTGGCGCTCTTCATGGAGACCTACAACCTGTGGGCGCGGCTGCCTGGCGCTGCCCAGTGGCATAATGGCCTGTACAACTTTGCCAAGTACGGCCCCAACCCCCTCCACGTGCTGCCCCACACTGTCTCACATGGTGCCCCATGCGCTGCCCCACGTGCTGCCCTCTTGAAAGAAGTAGGGATCAAGATGGGGAGTGCTCAGGGGTGCCAAGGCGTGGTGTGCAGATGGAGGAGCACACTGTGGGGCAGGATGAGCTGTTCCGGTCCCCCCCCCAGCCCGGACCTGGTGGGGTCAGCCCCCAACACGGGCTCAGCTCTCCCCCCATCCCACAGGGTGCTGATGAGGGGATGCCAGAGTCACTGCAGGCCCATCTTCATCCACCTGCAGAAGCTGCTGCAGTACCACCAGCTGCAGTGGAGGGAGGTCCCGGCCATGGCGCTCTACTTCGAGGTGGGTGTGGGGATGGTGCGGGGGTCCCCTCGAGGTGATGGGGGCCTGAGCCCCCTCCCGCCTGCTGATCACTACTCATCACAGATGTGGACCCTCATCGGGTTCCCGGACGATGACTACCACGCAGAGAAGATCTTCAGGAAACACGTCCCCAGCGAACAGCTCAGGAGCAGAGAGCTGGCGCTGCTTGGGCTGCGGTACATTTACAACGAGAGGATGCAGCTTCTGCTGCCCGACGTGCTGCTGTGGCTGCAGGACGCGTGGGCTGACGTCAAGCTGCAGGCCATGTACATACTGCACTGCATCCTGGCAGAGCACCCCGCCAGCGTCCGAGGTGTGCTCGGCCAGCTGGCCGTGCTGCTGCTGTCCTACTTCAACGAGGTGAGGGGCGCGGGGCAGCGGGGAGCACCCAAACGTCCCCCGCACCGTGCAGAGCTCAGCACCACTCCCTGTGTGTCCCCTTCCAGGAAAAGGCAGATATGCGCTGGCACTCCATGGAGCTCTTTGCGCTGCTGCTGGAGGTGCCAGGCAGGAAGCAGCTGCTGCCAGAGGCGGAGAAGAGTCTGCTGCCGCTCTTCATCCACATGAATGAGGACATCACCAACGTGGCCCAGGTGGGTGCAGCTCATGGAGTCACGGGGTCGCGGGGTCACCCGGCGTGACCGCAGCCCACCCTGCTGATTCACTGCATTGTGAACGCTGGGAAAGGCCTCTGAGGTCACTGGCTCTGACCAGCAACCCGCTCCGTGCCCGCTCATATGGTGCTGCCAGATCCTTCTCCCTTTTTCACTCATGCAGCCCTCCTAGATACCAGATCCCCCCCTTATGTGTACCCATACAGTCCTCCTCGTCCCCCTGCTCCGCCACACGCACCCATACAGTCATTATGCTTAGGAAAACCCTCCCAGATCCCCGCCGCCGTTCTTCCAGATCCCGCAGGTGAAACCAGCTGCAGTGCCTCCCCAAGGTTGGGGATGGTGGTGGCCCCCCAGGCTCTCTTGCCAACCCCCCCCAACTGTGTTGCTGTCCCCAGGCTGCTCAGATTGCTCTGGTCCGTGCCGCCAAGCTCCTGGGCTGGCAGCGACTGCAACGCTTGGCCAGTAAAGCGGAGGTCTGGATTATCGCTGACTGCCTGGTAAGCACCCCCACCTTTCAACCCCTCTCCCCCACCCCGGGACCCGCCCTGCTCCGGCAGAAAGGGGGGTGGGCAGCTGTGTGGGTGCCTCCTCCACCGTGCTGTTCTCTGCAGCTTCGGGAGAGGGAAGGAGATGCGGAGCTGTACGTGAAGCAGACCATGCTGCACCTGAACAGCCCACAGGCAGCTTTGAGGGAGGCGGCCGTGCGCTTCCTGGGTGAGTCCTGGTCCTGATGGGTCCCCATCCCTCTGCCCCCACCCCTGTCTGAATGCTGTGGGGTCACTGCGCGGGGGAGGCCCTGGGGGATCACTGGGGAACCGATGGTGTTCTTGGGGGTTATTGAGGCAACAGTGGGATCACTGGGGCATTATGGGGCTCAGTGGGGCACTGTGTAGGGTCTCTGGGGGTCTCTGGGGCACCATCGAGGTCCTTGGGGGCAGTTGGGGCACCATGGGGGTCATTGGGGCACCATAGGGTCCCTGGGACACTGTAGGGACTTTGGGAATGATGGGAACGCTCCTGCGGTACTGTGGGGTTTCTGGAGATCCTTGGGGCCTCATGGGGGTCACTGGGTGCAGTGGGGTTCCCGGGCACCATGAGGCTGGGCGAGTGCTGACGGAGACTGTGTGTGCAGGGATGCTGGCACAGAAGCTGAAGAATAAGAACGAGGAGATGGTGTTGGACATCCGTAAAGGTGAGCCATCCCCCCCCGCCCCGTGCCCAGGAAGCGCCGTGTGGGGCCCGCGTGGTGACACAGCCCCGCTCCATTGCAGCCCTGCAGGGTGCCAAGGGGGACAGGGATCTGGCCGTGAACTCCCTGGTGCAGCAGACGCTTCTGATCCTCTGCCAGAAGAAAGATGTGCCGCCCACCAGGCCTAGGGGCAGAGCGTCGCTCCAGTGGTTCCAGAGGAAGCAGAAGGAGTAGTGCCAGTCCAAAGGGTTTGGAGGTGTTGCATTCTGCTCCTCACTGCCACATGAATGCCAACCCGAAGAGCAACCACAGCCCCAAAGCAAACTGCATCCCCAGCCATAACCAGAACTCCAAGCTGAACCTCAAGCACAGTCATGAGCCCAGCTGACTTGCGGAAACTCCGTGACCACAAAGGAGCGACAAAAGCAGGGATGTTTATCAGCACTGCGCGCACGCTGGATGCAAACAGGGTAACCCCTCCTAGCTTGCGCACCCAGCTCCTCTTTCCCAAAGCAAATGCCACTAACGCAGGCCCAAAACAGAGCTGCAGCCTGGAGAGGCAGAGCTGGGCACGAGGCACTGAGGGCCCGCGGTCTCTGCGTCTGCAGGGGCAGCAGAGCGGCCCTCTCGGGTGCTTTGGGACACGCCTGAGCAGCCTGCGTGTCACCGGCCAGCAGGTTCACAGTCAGTCTCCTCTGACGAGATCTCTCCTTCCCAATTCCAGAGGAATGTCCTGAATTGCCACCCCTGCCCAGCTGGATCCATGTCACCTTTCTGGTGAAAAGCAGCCCGGAGAAGAGAACAAGCGATGTCAAGAAGAAGAGCAGGTGAGACTGCAGGCTCAGGGTCGGGATCTGCACGGGGTGTTTCCCTGATCCGGCAAGAGCCCATTGCCCAACCCCAGGCAGTCACTGTTCAGGGCCGCCCAGCGACGCTGAGTGCAGCACACGAGGGGTGGTGTGGGGCTGCCGGGAGCCCCCATTTCACACGGCTGCCCCTCTCCAGCCCTCAGGAAAGCGCCAGCGCAACCCGAGAGGCTGTGTGTGGGGAAGGCTGCGTTGCAGCCAAGGGTCCTGGCTTGGGGTTGCAGGATACGGCCCCAAAGCTGTCACCCACTCAGGCAGACCCCTCCCACTCTGTCCTTTCAGTCAGCTGCCAGCGGTCCTGGGGGCATCTTCTGCCAAAAAGCAGCCTCAGAACAAAAAGAAGGGAAAATGCTCTACCAAAAGCAAAGCGACAGAGATGCGTCCGGCACAGGCGGTGCCGCCTCCAAGTGGCAAAGAAGAAGAACGCGGTGCGGTGAAAGCCCCCGGTAGAGGAGGAGTGACAGAAAAGGCACAGGCCAAGCTCAGAAAGCACTGCGGAGCCCCAGCCCTGCACCAAACACCGCTGGCAGCCCTACGGTCCTCGAGCTCCGAGAGCAGCCTGCCCAAGGAGAGCAGCTGCAACGCCTCTGCTGCGGTGCCACGGACGCACAAGGGGACCAAATCTATGCAGTCAGCCACCAAAGAGCAAAGCGGGCAGCCTGTCCATGGGGTGCCCAGGAGAAGCAGAGCTCCACCTGAGGCTGCAAAGCAGGTGCACGATTCCCATCTGGGAATGCCATTCCTGGGTGCCTGTCTGAAGCCTTCTCTGGTTTTGGCTCCCGGTTTGCTTTCTGAGGCACTGCTTGCCATAAGACTGACTTAATCTAGGAGACGAGAGGTGGGTGCGACAACCAACATCACTTGGTGGGCACTTTTACGTTGGAAAGCATTTATTCGGAGCTGTTTGCCTTTGGAAGAGATTGCTCAGGACTGTTTACTGGCTAAAGATCTGGCCTGCGACCAAAAACTCCAGCTTGGTTTGGGAGAACTGGGGAACAATACCGTCCTATCCAGTGAAAAACAGGATGCAGGTGGGCACCTCCCTGCTTCCTCTTATCTGCTGTCAAGGCCCGGGAGATGGGAACAAAGGAGTTTCTGCTGAGATCCCAAAGCCAGCAGCTGCGCTCCAAAGAGAGCTGACTCGACCGCTTTGGGTTTGAACTGTCACTCCAAAGAGAGCTGACTCTGCCTTGTGGCCCCTTTTGGACTTTCTGATGCCGTGTCACCAACCGAACAACAGCCCCTCATGACCCATCGCTACTGATCATCAAGGGCTGAACTACGAACCAAGCTGGACCCGTGGTGGTGACCACCTCTCTGTGCTTGCTACAGAGACTGCTTGCTTTCCTTTCCCATCTTTCTATCGCCCGTCTTCCCCATCTCCCTAAACAGCTTGGATGTGTAATAAACTGGACGGGCTGACATCCAACCCGCTGTGTCTTCATCTCTCCGTCAGCTGTACCTACAGTGAAAGAACCTCCCCTTGCTCTGACAATGGCAGAGAGACAGTGCTGTCTCCGTGAAGAAAAGCAGAGCTAGAAGGACAGTGGGGACTCTTCCTTCCAAGACCCCTTGGCTCTGACAGCCTGCATTCCTTGCAGCCTTGGGATCTCCTCAATTTCCAAAGTCCCACTCCCTTCTGGTGGCACACAGAGCACACCAAAGCCCAGGATTTGGCAGCACTTGAAAGGTGTAGCCATGCATGAGGCTGGGCCTGGGCCAAAAGGAGACTGTTTCCTTCCAGCTCGCTGCCCCTTTAGATTCCCGGTGGGAAGAGAAGGGCTTTGTGAGAGGCTGAAGAGAGAAATGGCTGCCTCCCCTGGGCGTTCTGACCTGAAGCCACCCCAGGGCTATGCGTGAGGGAAGAGAACTGCCCTGTTTTTGGCAAGAGTCTCTTGTACAGAAATCCATCGGTTGTCAGACCGCATGGAAAGAGATGGAGGAAAATACAAGAAAGGTCTTGCAGAAAATGGTCTTCTGCAGTGTTCTGGTCATTGGTGCACGGAACAGGATTGCTCTTTCTCCCCAGGGGAAACAATTGCAGTTCCTCATTCAATAGAAATATTTGCATTCCCTTCCAAACTGCGTTTTGAGTAAAAACCAGTCCCATGCCCAAACAGGTCCTTAAGGTACCGTGTTGCAATTGAAAATCCAAACCCTGGCTTTAGAAGCAAAAGAGAAGCCGCAGTCTGCTCCCCGAATCCCTGGAACGTTGCTTCTCTCTGCCACCCTCGGCCGGCCATCCCTAAGGGCGCAGGGCGCTCCTCCGGCGGCTCACAGCCAGCGCTGAGCGTGGCACCAGCAGGGCTGGGATGGGGCTGCCGGGAGCCCCCACTTCACAGGGCTGCCCCCTCTGTCCCCTCTCCAGCCCTCAGCAGAGCCCAGCTCAGCCAGAGAGCCGTGTGTGGGAAAGGCTGTGTCACAGCCAGGGCTCCTGGCTAAGGGCTGCAACAGGCGCCTCTTCTGGGCCCTGCTGTGCGAGCGTCGCTCCAAGAACAAGGTGGGCTTATGGGAACATTTCAGATGCAAGGAGGAGAAGGACAGAGGCCTGGAAAAGTGAGCTGTGCAGGAGCTGCCCTGGGCAGCTGAGCGCTGAGTACTCCAGTATTGAGCACTCACTTTGGACCGGCCTGGCCAGAACCGGAGCGAGCGATCTCAAGGTCTGAGGGGCTGCAGATGGCAGCAGAAGGGCAGCCTGGTGCAGCGTGCTCTGAAGATCCGTCACCTCGCAGTAAAGAGCAGACAGCAAGGAGTCTTGTGCTTTTGCTTAGAGAGGCAAAATCCTCAGCACCAAAACGCACAGAATCGTACAGTCACCGAGGTTGGAAAAGACCTCCAAGATCATCCCGTCCAACCGTCCGCCTACCACCACTATTTCCCACTAAGCTGTGTCCTTCAGTGCCACATCTGAATGTTTCCTGAGCACCTCTGGGAACGCTGACTCTGGTTCCTCCCTGGGCAGCCCATCCCAGTGCCTGACCACTCTTTCAGAGAAGTTTTTCCTATTGACCAGCACTGGAGCCGCAGGCAGACGTGGCCCCGTGGCCTGAAGCCACGTCCATGTAGAGTATTCTGGGGCTTCAGGGGGCTTTGAGGGGTTACTGGGGGGCTGTAGGGTACTATGGGGCTATGCTGCCCTTGGTGAAGCCATGCTGGCTGTCTCCAATCACCTCTTTATCTCCTATGTGTCTTAACACAGCTTCGAGGAGGATCTGCTCCATGATCTTCCCAGGCGCAGAGGTGAGGCTCACCAGCCTAAGCATCACTAAATCTTTGTTGTCCTGCTTTACAGGATTTGGATGGGACAAGAAGCCAGTGACTCTCAGTTTGCAGGAGGTAACGAATGTCAACAGTTCCCCTTTCTTCTTCCCGTGGTGCTTAGGTTCTCCTATGTCCAGGTGGAATACCCCTGAGCCACAGTTTTGATGGGTTCAGCAATGCTCAGGGCAACAGGCTTTGGTCATCCTCAGATCTGCATGATGAGAGAGACGGAAAGAAAAAAAGTATGAGGTAATAGTCATTTTTTTTCTTCTAGTCAGAATACCATAAAGGCTTCCATACTAAGACTTTTGTCTTGAGAGAGATGTTCCTTTAACCTTACAGCTTTCCGTTGAGATTCCCACCAGTCAAGAAGTATTAGTGCCACTCCTCTGTCTGTCCCTTTTTGTCTCTGTTTTCTGGATATATTCTAGTGGCCCAGGAGAACCAAGCAGTGCAGGTGGAGGCAGGGAGGTCAGGAGCAAGGGCAGAGTGGTGTCTTTGTGACTGAAGGGAATGGCTGTGTTTTCTGCAGGAGGATTTGCCATGGCTAACCCTTTCTCACAAGGACTGACAGCGGGATGAGTTGTGCCCTGAAGTTGGTGTGCTGGCAAGGTGGCAAAAGAGAAATGCAAATCGTGGTAAGTCTCTGCACTGAACTGGGGACCCTGCCTGGGAGCAGAGCGACGTGAGAGCCCCTTCTGCCTTGAGTTGTGCAGAGTCCCCATCCCAAACTGCACGTCCTTAGCAAAATGGTCATTCTTCCGGAAAGCCTCGGCTCCTTGGGTTGCTATTACTACGTGAAGAATTTCAGGTTGAATTATTTAGAAATACTTTTTTGTTTGT
The DNA here is from genome assembly GCF_019232065.1 of Centrocercus urophasianus. Taxonomy (NCBI): domain Eukaryota; kingdom Metazoa; phylum Chordata; class Aves; order Galliformes; family Phasianidae; genus Centrocercus; species Centrocercus urophasianus. The sequence continues at coordinate 11,596 of NW_024884580.1, forward strand.
GGTCGTTGTGGTTTTACGATTTTTGTGGTGGGGATTCCGCATCGTAACATTATGTGCAGCACTGGGAGTTGGGGAGACTGCCAGATTTCTGGGTACCTGATTCTCAGAAGAGAAGAACTGTGTGCTTCAGAAGAGCTGCCCAGGGAGGTGGTGGAGTCTCCTTCTCTGGAGATGTTCAAGACCTGCCTGGATGTGTGACCTGGTGTAGGGATATGCTTTGGCAGGGGGTTGGACTCGATGATCTCTGGAGGTCCCTTCCAACCCCTACAATTCTGTGATTCTGTTTCCATTTTCCATTCTGAAGGAAAGATCAACTTGCTTGCAATTCCCAAGGCTGCCCTCTCCTCTGCTGCTCATCTCAGCAGTGCATGCATGACATCTATCGTATCATGACGTTAGTTTTACTTTTCCTTTGGTAATGCCATTGGATGGGTTGGAGGTGCCTGCTGGTTCGTGTGGCAGCCTGGAGTTTCTCACACAGTTGAAGTTATGCAATAAGAAAATGCTCAAATATGGTAAAAAATCAGTTTCTGGCCTTTTGTCATGTTTATTAAAGTCAGCGTGGTTCCAAATCAGACAGTATGGTCTCACATATGTTTTTTTGTCCCGTATTGAAAGAATTTGTACACATCTGGCTACATACATACTTCACCCATAGCAAAATATTGCTTTCTTCTTACGGTGAGCTTTGCCTACTAAGTAGAAAGACAAAATAAACTTATATTCCAGAATCAGAAAAGCAAAGGCACCTTGGAGGCTCGATACAGTACAGGTCAGTTAGAGCATTACTTTAAAGTTGTGTTGTTCTGGGTCTAATATGGGATGAGTTACGGCTGTGGAAGTTACAGACAAGTGTTCATCATTGCAAACCGTGCTCTTCTTTTCTCTACCTCTGTTTTTATTGTTCATATCCATCTGCATCCTTGTCACAGATCTGAAGTTTTACTGTGGATCTCCTCTCTTCCCAATTCCAGTGAGATTTTCTAAAGCGTCGGCTTTCATCAGACACTTGAGTGCTGCAGGTACAGGTGGAGGATGCTTCAGAAAGAAGCTGACAACAGACGGAGAGCTTTGGCCCAGGTGAGGCTGGAGGCTCCAAGTTAGGATGTGACCCCACAAAGGGGCCCATGCCCCAACCCCAAAGAGTCACTCTTTGTGGCCACCCAGCAGTGCTGAACACAGCTCCTGGAGTGTTGGGATGGGGACACAGGTTTGGCCCTGGGGGAAGGCTGTGTTGCAGCCAAGGGTTCTGGCTGAGGGTTGCAGGATGCTGCCCCAAGGCCATCATCCCCTGAGGCAGGCAGCTCACGCTCTGTCCTTTCTGTCTCCTGCCAGTGACCCTGGGACTGTCTGAAGCCCAAAAGCAGCCAATGACCTGAGAGCTGCAGGCCCAAGCAGGAGCCAAAGGCCAAGAAGACCTGGGCTGAGTAAAGGGAGCAAAATGTGAGGCTCCAAGAAGATGGATGAGGAATGGAGAAGTGCCATCATGGGGTGGAGAGCTGAAGACACAGAAAGCAGAGGCCAGGAGTTCATGGCAAAAACGGTCAGAACCTTTGCGAGGAAAACAGCAGATCTTCATCCCACGACCCGCTACGCACGCCAAGAAGGGAGGGTCTGCATGCTAACGAACTCTCGGAGTGTAATGAATGTTTATCCGAATTCCAGGAGAACTATTGATGATGTTTCAGTTTCGCTTGTATCCGTAGCACAGTTTTTTCAGACGGTGCACAAGTGAGGCTGATTTATTCCCCCTGCACCAGGTGTCTGCAGAGCACTGAACAAACCGTCCCTGCTTTGTAATCTTACTTGGGTTACAGCGTTTGATTCCGCACGTCAACTGGTGAAGATGTTTGTTTTAGTTTCAGGCAGGAGGAACTGTTTCTCCAGGGCAGATGAAGCTCCTTTGGTATAGAGGACGATGGCTGAAATGTAAACATGGGGGGACCTGGCAGGTGGATGCTCACCGACAAGCTTGCCATGTACGCAGTGGTGGAAGCAACCACCGGATGGCTGGAAACAAATCCTGCGCCTCTTGCCACAGCCTGAAATGCTACCTTAGCAAATGCTGTGGAGTAAGGGGTGCATATTGTCTTTGTTTCCAATGGGACAGGATCGTTTTCTTCAGTGTCTGGTCCATCAATGTTTCTAGCTGCTGCTTAGCAGTGTTGTGCAGAGCCAAGGCCATTCTCAGCAAAGGGCCCAAGAAGCTGGGAGGGAACAGAATTAGAATAGCTGACTGAAACTGGCCAAAGGGATTTTCCATACCATATGACGTCATGTGGAAGGAGTTCTGAAGGGGGTGGGAGTTCATCTCTCTCACTTCTACTGCTTGAGGGGGTGCTGGGCATCACGTGGGGGGTGGTGGACAATTTCGCGTGCATCACTTGTTCTGTACATTCATATATTTGTCGTAATTATTATCCTTTTCTTTTTCTCTGTCTTAGGAAATAGTTTTATTGAACCATGAGTTCTACTTTGTTCTTTTTTTCTGATTCTCTCCCCCCATCCCACTATAGGAAGAGTGAGGAGTGAACGAATGAGTGTGTGGCACTCAGGCACCTGCTGGATTCAAACACAGCACCCACAGGGGCTCTGCACGTCCATCTCGAGCCCTGGATCCAGCAGAGGTACAGAGAAAAGGCTCAAACATCCTCCAGCAGACTGAGAAAGCTGCGGCCTGGGCCAGAGGCCCCACAGGCTGCCTTGGCAAAGGACCTTGCTCAGCTGGGATGGGTCAGGCACTGAGCACCCCCCTGGCTGGGCAGTGACTCCTGCCAGCAGCTCTGCCTCTCCTGGGGCCAAAATTCCCCTTGTAGCTCATTACCACAGCCAGAAAGTCCATGTAACCCGGCAGCAGTCCTGAGAACACGTGATATCCTGCAAGTCTGTGGAATCACAAAATCATAGTATATCCTGAACTGGAAGGGACCCACAGGGATCATTGAGTGCCTGTCCTGGCTCCGTGCAGGACCACTCAAACATCAAATCAAACCTCTGAGAGCGTGTTCCAAGTGCTTTTTCATCTCCAGCAGCTTGGGGCCACGGCCTCCAGCAGGCTTCCATTGGTAACAAGGTGGGTGAGCTTGTCTCAGCAGAAAGAGGGAGGGGAAGGG
>NW_024884580.1:14808-18614 GCF_019232065.1 Centrocercus urophasianus
GGGAAGGGGAAGGGGAAGGGGAAGGGGTGTGAGGTGGCCCGAGGGTGGTCTTTATTATCTAAAGGGGGCTGTAAGAAGGAAGAGGCCAGACTCTTCAGCGGGGTCTGGACAGATGGGGCAAGGATAAAGAGCCCTGATCAATACCTTCAAGGAACAGACATTCTCCTTCTGCACAGCCTTTACAGATACAAGCCCTGGAGATAGAAACTCCACTTTCTGGAATGTCTGTAATTCATTAGAAACAGCCCAGTTTAAAACACTTGTACTGCCTGCAGAGCAGGCTACCTGAAACACCTCTGAAATCACAGCTGACACAGTGAGCTCTGAACATAAATTCCACACAAGTTTATCTTTTAGCAGAATATTACTGTTATTTCTACTGGCTGGGAGAGGCATAACTGATGTGCAAAGGTGAAAGGATTGCACAGGGACAAATGGAACCCATTAAGCAGAGCTTGGAAGTGAGGAATGTGAGCATTGCGTTCTTTCTCTCAGGAAAAACAAAGCTGAGCGACACGTGTTCTGCCCTGCACTTGTCATTGCTCACATTCTGTGGCAAGCAGAAACCTTCAAAAAGAAAGCTCCTTTGCTAAGATAGATGCCTAAGGACAGAGAGGAATTCTCAAGAGACACATTTCTTCCTACACAACCCGTGAGAAAGCCCAGACGGCTGGCTGGACCTGGGCACTTGGTGGATGAGGCCACACAAATCCAGAAGGAACTGCTCCTACAAAGGTTGGGTGCTGTTTCGTTTGATCTGGTGATGCGACTTCTTGGTGCAATTCACCATTCTTACATTATTAGTTTTTGGAACGTTCCTCACAAAGCAGATCACAGCGATGGGGGTCACAGTCTCATGTTAAGAGTGGACTTTTGCCTTATTGCTACAGTTGCCTGATGATTTTCTGTGAAATTCTGCCATATGCTATACACGATTTCTTCTAAGTACAAGAAAATCATCTCTGTTTTCCCAACATATCTTTCTGTGCTTTGGATGACTTCAGAAATGCGCTCCTTCCCAGCCCTTCACCTCAAAGATGCTTGGTGACACCGGATATCACATCATCTGGTCCGCAGTAAGACATCAGGAAGGTTTTTCACCTCAAGTCTTATTTCTCCTGCACTTCTCAGGAGCACAGCTGGATGGTCTGCAGCCTGCAGGAGTCGTGGAGACCGCAGTGAGTCTGCAGGGGGAGGCCGGGATCTGTCTCTCAGGACCCCGACTCACATTTTCTTGGTGGCTGAAAATACTGTGGTTGGATTTTCCCTCTGCTGACTTACTTCCTAAGCTCTAAGCCAGGGAAAAGGAAAGAGCAGCGTGCCATCTCGTTGAGGATCCCTGCTGTTTTTGACAAGCCGCGAGCTGTGCTCTGTGTAGTCACCTCCTGATCTTACGCACCTTCAGAGCTGCTCCGTGAGAGGATTTTACCTATCAACAAATGCTTTCAGTATCACCCTCATCAGGGCATCCTTCACCTCCCTGTTCCTCAGGCTGTAAATCAGGGGGTTCACCGCAGGGATCACCAGCGTGTAAAACACAGCCGCCGCTTTGCACTGATCAGCAGAGCTGCTGGGTCTCAAGTAGATGAAGAAGAGGGTGCCATAAAACAGGGTGACAGCAGACAGGTGGGAGGCACAGGTGGAAAAAGCTTTCCACCTGTCTTGGGCAGCGCGAATCTGCAGGACAGCAAAGATGATGCACAGGTAAGAGATGAGGACGGCGCCGACGGTGCCTGAGCCTGCAGCTGCAGCCAAGGCCACGTGCAGCCCGTGAGCAAAGCGCGTGTCGGAGCAGGAGAGCTGCTGCAGCGCCGGGATGTCGCAGAAGAAGTGATCGATGACACGGGACCTGCAGAACGACAGGCTGAACAGGGAAGCCGTGTGGGCGACTGAATTGATGCATCCACACAGGTACGAGACGCAGACCAGCCGGCAGCACTGCTGTCTGGACACGAGCAGCGCGTAGCGCAGTGGGTTGCAGACAGACACGAACCGGTCGTACGCCATCACGGCTAGGAGCACGACTTCAGCATTGATGGAAAAAGAGTGAAGAAAAAACTGTGCAGCGCAGCCCGGACGTGAAATTACCTTCTTCTTTGCTAACAGATTCGTCAGCGTCTTGGGAGCGATTGCAGAGGAGTAGGTGATGTCAATGAGGGCCAGGTTGCAGAGGAAAAAGTACATGGGGGTCTGCAGGCGAGAGTCGACTCGGGTTAATGTGATGATGGTGAGATTCCCCACCAGGCCAGCGGTGTAAATGAGGAGCAGCAGGGTGAAGAGGAAGGCTCGTAGCTGAGGGCTGTCAGTGAAGCCTCGGAGGACAAACTCTGTCACCTCGGTGAGATTTCCGTCCAGCATCCCTCTCAGGAGAACCGTATGCAGCTGCAAGCAAGCAGACACACCAGTGAGCAAAGCAGAATAGCCCTTATCTCAAGTTTTACTCTTTGACAGCAAAGTGAATAAACAGAGACCTCCGGCACTAGAAAGTGTGCAGGTGGGGTAAAAAGAAAGAAAAAAAGTTCTCCTGTCTTCTTTCTTCCTGTCTTCTTTCTTCCTGTCTTCTTACTTCCTGTCTTCCTTCTTCCTGTCTTCTTTCTTCCTATCTTCTTTCTTCCTGTCTTCTTTCTTCCTGTCTTCCCTCTTCCTGTCTTCTTTCTTCCTGTCTTCCTTCTTCCTGTCTTCTTTCTTCCTGTCTTCTTTCTTCCTGTCTTCTTTCTTCCTATCTTCTTTCTTCCTGTCTTCTTTCCTCCTGTCTTCTTTCCTCCTGTCTTCTTTCTTCCTATCTTCTTTCTTCCTGTCTTCTTTCTTCCTGTCTTCTTTCTTCCTATCTTCTTTCTTCCTATCTTCTTTCTTCCTGTCTTCTTTCTTCCCGTCTTCTTTCTTCCTGTCTTCCTTCTTCCTGTCTTCCTTCTTCCTGTCTTCTTTCTTCCTACCTTCTTTCTTCCTGTCTTCTTTCTTCCTATCTTCTTTCCATCATGTGGGGATGGACAGTGAAATGCATTTCAGAAAATTCTTTCCCTTGGTACACAATGTTCCAGCAGCTGGGGTGAGCTCACACTTGCTGGATGACTCGTCACCTCTTTGGGAGTTGCAGGGGTTTCACATCAAAAGCGACCACGCGAACATCCTGTAAAGCTGTCACGGAGATCGACTCAGAGGAAGGCAGCTGACAAGAATCTCAGCCTCATTCTGAAGCATAGCACAGTGCTCCGAGGTGGAAAAGCTTGAAGAAGCCCAGACCCTACAGCCCTTCCACTGCTGGAATTGGAAAGCAGCGCTGTTTTCTGACCAGCTGCTCAGACTGCATTTCAGGATGAACGCTGCTCACTGCAGCTGGACTTCCTCTCCCTCACTCCTTGCATTCATTCCCCACGAGGTCTCCCCACCACATCCTTCCTCACTTCCCCTCCTTCTTTGACCCGTGTTGGCCTGGAGCAGATCTCAGGGAAAAGTGCAAAGGTGCACCAAGACAGGGCTGGAGGCGCCTGAATGGTGAGGAACAGTCCTGAGCAGCACTAAAATGAGACAGACATCTGCTGCCGTACAGAAATTGATCAGAATCAGGAATGGCCCTAAATGCAATCCAAAAAAAAAAAAAGAGAAAAAGAAAAAATAATGGCTTCTATGACCATTGGGAGGTATTCATGTTCCGTCATCTGAAATCTGGGAATAAAACTCTCTAACCCCAACGTTGTGTTACAAAGCAGAATTCCTTCGTTCCCCGGACACTTGAGAAGCAAGCATGCTCTCTCAAACTTCAGGTTCCACGTTTGAACAGCTCAGGCACAGGTAAGCAGTGCATGGGC
>NW_024884581.1:0-9078 GCF_019232065.1 Centrocercus urophasianus
ACCCAAAGGCTCTTTTCAGAGCCACCCACTCTTTCAGTAAAAGAGCTTTAATTACTGTGTTTTATTGTTAGGTGTCTTCTCTGCTAATCTGCTGCATGTTTCTTGTATGATTATATTCGGTACAGTTATTTTTCACTTAAGTGTTCACAAAACTAATGAGTCTCCGAGTTTCCTGAGCTTTCACATCATACGTCAGATTATAAGTGTTTTAAAAGGGAAAAAAAAAAATGCCAGAACGAAATAAGCTGGTCTGGATAAACGTTTCGCAGGCTAGATTTAGCGTTTAGAGGTGTTAAAGACTCAGACGAGACCATTGACGAAGCTTTTCAAATACAAATCCTTGTATCTCAATAGCGGCATTGTGACCGCGGCGGTCGCTGTATCGGCGCTTTACTCCGCAGCCCGGGGGCTGAATCACGCCTGCGTGTAGCAAGCTGATTCGAATGTCGCTGTCCATTGGCTAGAGAGACGGAGGTCAGCTCCCTGACCCCGACGTCATTGAGTGCCGGGAGGAGCCCGTGTCGGGGGCGGGGGGGAGGTTCTGCAGGGAAGCGGTCGGAGGAGGCGGTGCTGAGGCGTGGGGTGCCCACGCGGTGCGGAGGTGCCTGCTCGCGCAGCGTCTCTCAGAACCGAAAGCCCTTCTCCCCCCAGCCCGCACGCGGGGCACTTTACCCAGCAGGTGATCTCCTCCCACGTCTGTCACTTTACACGTGCTCAGGCTGCACAGGCAAGACGCTTGTCGCCTAATTAAGGTGGATACACAGTAGTTAGCGCTCGTTGATTTTTCTGCGTGATCCTTAACGGTACCAGAGCAGCTTCAAAGGAGTTCATCGTGATGTTCAAAAACGGTGTGAATGACTTGGCATGATGTGGAGATAAAGGATGAAAGCCCCTCCTTTCCTCATTACTTTGACCACTGTCACCTGATAACCGGCAGTAAACTCGGGACCTTCGGTAGTTACTGCAAAATCCTCTACAAATCTGCATTCTGTTTAGGGAAGGTTGTTATTCCTAGATAAGCAGGCCGTATGGATCCTGCAAGCAGTGTCTCAACGTTCCACAAGCTTTGAGAGGGGTACGCTGTACCCTGCTAGGGTTGATAACGAGGTCAAAGTGCTGATGAGAATCTTAGTCAACAGCCCATATTTTTTTTGTAAATAAGTTCTTGACTGTATATAGGACCTGGACTTTGTAATGTGCAATCTTTTGCCTTGATAGCAACTCGCAGTGGAACCTCATGACACTAAAAACCCCTTGCAAGGGTCTTATATTTACCTAGCACGTGTGTGGCATTAGATTTTAGTATGATATATTGGATTTTAATATGTATATCAATTCTCAGAATAGGTGGGAAATTTGGGGAAGTTGTATGGATATTCACATGTTTGAATGTATTTAATATGTGCTTCTGCTCATGCACTTGAATGTGAGTAGCAGTAATCCTCTATGAACCTACTGCTGCTATAAAGGAATGTCAACTTTCTAACCTGACTTTTGGGTTAGCGGGTTTCATCCCCAGACTTTGGTGACAATTTTTCACTGTTACAAAAAATATTCTACCAGTCAGCTTAACCCTATTGCTTGCATATGATCCATACCCTTAGGATTATTGTTATTAACGTAATCGTTATTATCATTATTATTAAGGGTAAGAAGAAATGTAAACCCTCTTCTTGTTGCAGGTATGCAATTGTGCCCTTTCTGCCACTTATTGTTTACCAAACGTTCCCAGTAGACATTAGTGTGTATTGACTAGGAAAGAAATCTAAGGGAGAGATGGTGGGAGACATCTGGAATTCACACCAGAAGGTTCAGTGAATAAATACCAGGCAGTATAAACCAATTTTCCTTGGGGTGTTCCTTATAAACTTCACCTGGCAGTCACAAGCCCAAGAAAACAAGAACGTACCCGCCACCCAGATGTGCCTTTGTCCATATGTTGTGTTTAACTGGATGGAAATTGGAGAAGGAAGCTGAATTCACTCCTCAGCGGGGGCCTATCAATCTGATATCAGAGGAAAAGGGAACTTAGCTGAGACAAAGAAAAAAAAATCACACCACTGAAAGCAATGGTTTTAGCACCCTTTTGTTCTCCCAAAGCACAGCCTTCCTGCAGGAGCAGTTCACAGAGATGCCCTCACTGTGCGTGCCCCTGAACTGTGTGTGCCTTCAGATCCTATCAGAGAATCAGTTCCCTGAACACCAATTGATCTTTGGAAGATGATTCTGCAGCTCTGGTTCCACGGAATGGAAAATCCGGCCTTGGCCCTGCAATACAGAGCAGATTTCACTCCCAGTCTGCTTGTAGGTCTGTGTCAGAAGAGTCTCTGTTCCCACAGGAACATATGCTTTCTCACAAGGAAAACATCCCACAAGGCTAGGCCCTTCTCCCTCCCTTCCATGATATGCCCACTGCTGGAATAATATCAAGGCAGGTTCCCCTTGAGCCTCCCTTGTAGATAACCTACTGCTCACTTGGAGTGACTCACTTCAGAATTGCTGCTTGGGTGAATATTGACTGCAAAGTATCACAGGTGTAATCAGAAGTGCCTTTCAGCCTCTTTTGTCTTTGCTTCCTCTTTCTTTCACCAATCCTCCCTCCCATCCACCTCATCAATCTGATTGTGCCTCCTGCTCATGTTTACAGTAATCTACACCCAGCACTATCCCACTGCCACTCCTCCTCCTGGGAAAGGATCATTTGTTCCTTATGGCACAACAAGCAATGCCTGAAGTTATTGAACATGTAACATCCATCTCCTTCCTGCCTCATCAAACACCTGCTTTCTGTCTCTGGGTTGTAGTTCTGAATTATAGCAACTCAGTCAAGAATTGTGCTGAACTTCATCATGGTAGGCCTAGGAAGACAGGAGAAGCTTGTAGCAGATATTAAGAACCAGAGAAAACATTTCATCATTTCTCTGTCCAGCTGAACAAAGAGCAAATACCACTCTCCACATCCTGCTCCAATTGTCTGTGTGCAGTCACACAGGTGTCAATCTACAGCAATAAAAGGAGAGAGAGAGAGTGGCAGAAGTGTCATGGTGGTATAAATGGGTGATATCTTAAGGATAGACCAAAATACCGGGGGATTTGGGAATCAAAACTGAGCAGCACTGAGTACCTGCCTCAAGTACTCAAACATCAACAAGACAGTTGGCAAAACCCTATCAGAAAGAGGACTTCTGGTGGCCCTACATCTTCTGCTGCAGTGGCCCTACTAACAGGTAAGGCAGCCAGTGAGAAATCCTGAGCCATGTTAATAGAAAGCATCACATAAACTATAAATGCCCCACTGATCTTGCTGGTACCACTACCACAACCTCCTTCTGAAATGCATAGGTTTCCCAACCCCAAAATGTCTGGGAAGGATACATGCATACCAGCTTTTCAGTCTCATTTCCAGTGCTGACTTTGCAGTTTTCTTCTTTCAGCACAGCCTACAAGGAGGAAGGGCAGCTATGATGTCTTCCCCATCCTGAAGCACTGCAGTTGGTGGCACTCTTCCCATCTGTGCAGCACTTCTTTCCAAGACTCATTATTTCCTACCGGGCATGTAAGTAGCAGCTCAACCACCTCACCTCTCTGTACTGCCAACAAATGTAGGAGACCATATAGGACAGTTCAGCTCTCAAGAAGGTGTGTTATTGCACAACTGTCACTTCATATTTCACCCTGATACAATCCATACCCACTTTGCCGCATCTAACAGGCAGAAGTCGAAGACAGCATTTTGTTCTCATAGTCTTGAGGAGCAAATGAAAGCTTGACCACGCAGCACGGCACGTTTACTGAGGCTGTTTGTGGAGTGGACAGCCCAGGAGAGTGTCTTCTCTGAGCAGACCCACAGGGGAAGGAGCTGCTGTCTGCAGGGTGAGCAGCAGCAGTCCAGGCATGAGGTGCCTGGAGATCTCCAATTACATGTGCTACGTGTGCTGCAGCAAATAAACTATCTTGTTAATGTGCCATTTCACATAGAATCACAAAATCATTAAGTTTGGAAAAGACCTCTAACATCGAGTCTGACCATCAGCCCTTCCCTACTGTCCCTGTTAAAGCATGTGACTGAAGGGCAGAAAATGGAAATCTGTGTTTGAAGTTCTGTTCACGTTTACCAAAAACAACCCTGAACATTTGTCTGAATGCCTGGAAATATTCAGTGTACTGCATCTCAGTGATTCACAGAATTTCCATACTACATTTTCTCCTGGTCTCCAAAGTGCTGTACACATTTTTCAGACATGTCATATGCTCTGCCTCCTGTGACCCTCCCAGCTTATTAAATGAGTGAGGTAAGTGGGGAGAAAGAGTGATGAATGGCTATCTCCTTTCCACCTGAATTCACATTCACTACAGGCAAAATCTCTTTTTAGTAAAGCATAAGTTTACATGTATAAATTAATCAGTACAGTAACATTTTCATACATGTTGTATTTATGTGATATTGAAGCATTAAATATTGAACATGACACTTTACGCTGACTGATTGATCTGAACTGATTCTTGGAATTACACCTTAGCTGAGTTTGGGAGCCTTTAAAAACTAAATGGACTGGGATGAGAAAGGAGCTATTTCTGTTCTGTTTTGCATCAAACTAAAAACTGAATATTTGGAATTTTTTTCACAAGGAAATAATTTTAGGAACATTAGAGAAGTCTATATGGATATTTCTGACTAGATAATGTAATTTTCTGCCTGATGTCTACTATGCATCTGATTGTAGATTTCTTACAAAAAGATGCTAGTGATCTATATGGGAATTTAAAAGATCTATGAATACTAAAAAACCTCTTATTATGAGGAAGAGTCCTACACTGGAGACTGAGCTGTAAGCAGTAGTAATGCTTTCCAACTGAGAAATAGATTTTTTCTCTTTCGTGTAACAATGTGTTATTATTCAGAAAACCATCAAAAATCCATTTTTAAAAAACTGCCTCTACCCATGACAGAAGATGTCCTAGAGATCATCCGAAGTCAAGCAGATTTGCATTGCCATGAGTGACTTCATGACTTCATTTCTTTATTTTTTTTTGTATCTGGAGCACAGAGAAGTCAGAATTGACCTAATAGGATACCACACATAAGAAGTGTGAATGAAATACAGCATCGATACAGACGGTAGCTCTAAATAACCTCATCTCCTTCTCTTGTTACACTTTCACATGTGATGCTATTCTGTTTCTTGCCTTATGCAGACAAAAGCCACTCCAGGACACAACCACATCTCTTGGAGGTTTCTCACACTTTAATTGCACCCAGGTCATGGTAAATCAGTGCTGCTGGCAAAATCCTTAGACTGTCTTCACTACTGCCATAAACTTCACAAGAGTTTGTGTGCTGTGTTACTGCAGGAAATGCAGAAAGAAAAAAAAACAAAAAAAAAAAAACAAAAAAAACCACAAATGACTGCATTTTCATAACAGGAAATAATCCCTCGGGTCTCCTGTCCTTTCCCACATTGTACTGCACACTTCTGAACAATTAATTCTGCTATCTGACCCATCCCAAGAGAATTATTTTATACATATTCAATTTATCCCACATCACAAAATCCTACCTTGGTAAAAGGAAACCCTTTCCCCCCCCCCACTGCCTTCCCCATGGTGGTTCTGATCTGCCACCAACAGCTCAAACATGAGCTCATCTGTGATTGTTTGTGCATTGTGCCACTCTCTGACCTTCTACCAGGGGAAAAGAAATGCAAGTCAGCAGAATGAGCAAAGCTCTGTCTCAGAAATCTGAACACGACAAGAAAAGAATTGTCTGCCATGGCTTCACTTCTTTGTTTAGGCAGTTTCTTCAGTGACATACAAAAGGTTAAAAAACAAAACCTGCTGCCAGCAGGATGAATGCTGAGGGCAGGAGACACTATGCTGAAGTTGTAAGTTATGTCCTCTCACTGAGGCCACAGAGCACAAAATAACCTACCAGTGCATCCTGTCCTCTCACCGTCCTTGTGCTCATGGTCTCTTCTGCAACAGCATTTAAGAACTGGAAGGCAAAGTTGGCTCTATTTTCTGTTTTCGTCAGGATCTCACAGCCTCTCATCAGATCCTGTGTGGATGGATCCCATCTGGATCTTGTTTCTACATGTCTCACCAGAGGGGAAAAAAAAGAAAAGTGCTGTAAGATGGGAGACTGTAGCTCTGCTCATTACATATTCAATGTCCTGTTTCATGTTTTCCTGAAATACAGGATTTTAATAATAGTCTGTCTATAAAATGAATGTGTATGAAATGAATTATAGGGGTCAAAGCAAAAGAAACAGATCTTTCACTATGAGCTGGACAATATTAGGGCTCACAACACTAATTTTGGCTATAGAGCTCCAGATATCAGTTTGTAGAGTATAGGAGTGCTGAGAAGGAGAGGAAACAGCAGATGAAAGTAAATGAAAGGAAATGTATTCATCACATCTATAAAGTTACCAAATACTGTGCCGTACTGAAGTTTAAATTAGAAAGATACAATCAAATGCAAAATAAAGTTTTCCCAGGTTATGTAAGAGCATTTCTTCACCTGAGAAAAAGAAAAAAAAAAAAAAAAAACCAACAAATCGAGCAGTTAGGACAAGAAGTATTGAACAGCTGTATCATAGCATTTCCTCTTTAGCATTGCCCTCAATTTCCTGCTCCAGTTTACCTTGGCAGTGCTGAGGAGAGAATTGTTTGATCGCCTACTGGATTTATACTGTGTTATTAAAGAAGTCCCTCCAGCCTAACCTGCAGTTCTTTCCATGCAGAAAACAAGCATATCTTACCTTGGTTATTTTTTGTTCAGCTGCCGTATTTGACTGACAATATGCCCTTAACTATAAAAATAATCACAAAAGTAAACACTTCATCTTAAAATATGAACACAGGGATGAATGCATTTGCCTACTTGGGTTACTCAAAAGAATTCTTTTGGGAGAAAGAAATGTTAATATGATTAATTGAAATGTTAGTACAAAGATGAAGAAAGCTGAAGAAAGCAGAGGAAGAACATCTGTATGTTCTTGTAAGATGACACTGCTGGCTAATTAAACTGATCTGGTATTCATTTACCTATTTCTGGTTAAAGACACATTATTTCTTCACTTTTTATAAGGTCTGTGCAAAGCCGTATAGGGCACAATGTTCAAAGGTTTTGTTATTTTTAAGAGATGAAACCGTGTTACCGGGAAGCAGCTCCTAACCCAGCTGCAGAGCTTGGAGGAAACTTTGTGTTACTTGCTGCTTTTCAAAGCTAATTTAAGCAAAGAAAATGACTCGAGATTATCTCCGTTTTGTACTACATTGATAAAAAACCGTCTCAGGAACACGAATCCGATGCCACTGTGGCGATGCCGTCAGAAACATAATTGCAATATAGAAGTAAAAATAAAAATCTTACTGTTCAGCTCTTGACACAATCCCCAAACTCAGAGATTACAGTCCTGTACAAACGTCATTTTACATCTGAGATAAAAGAAACTCCAAAGGACAAAACTACCCTCTCTCCCCAGCACCGTGGTTAAGAAACCGAGTGCCGCGAACACCAATTTTTACCAAAATCACACTTTTTTGAGAAGGAAGAAACACAAGCCGAGATACAGCACACCGGGCGGCGGGGCGGGGAGGACTCCGCAACGCACCAATCAGCGCCCGCTGCGCTGCTATAAATAAGGGCGCCTCGGCCGCAACCGCCGGTCCACACCGCGCAGCTCCGGCATGTCTGAGACCGCACCGGCACCCGCTGCTGAGGCAGCGCCCGCCGCCGCCCCGGCTCCGGCCAAGGCGACCGCCAAGAAGCCGAAGAAGGCGGCGGGCGGCGCCAAAGCCCGCAAGCCCGCGGGCCCCAGCGTCACCGAGCTGATCACCAAGGCCGTGTCCGCCTCCAAGGAGCGCAAGGGGCTCTCCCTCGCCGCGCTCAAGAAGGCGCTGGCCGCCGGCGGCTACGATGTGGAGAAGAACAACAGCCGCATCAAGCTGGGGCTCAAGAGCCTCGTCAGCAAGGGCACCCTGGTGCAGACCAAGGGCACCGGCGCCTCCGGTTCATTCCGCCTCAGCAAGAAGCCCGGGGAGGTGAAGGAGAAGGCTCCTAGGAAGCGAACAACAGTGGCCAAGCCCAAGAAGGCAGCAGCCAAGAAGCCCGCGGCTGCTGCCAAGAAGCCCAAGAAAGCAGTGGCAGTGAAGAAGAGTCCTAAGAAAGTGAAGAAGCCAGCAGCTTCTGCCACCAAGAAGTCAGCAAAGAGCCCTAAGAAGGCCGCCAAGGCTTCCAAACCCAAAAAGGCAGTGGCTGCCAAGAGCCCAGCCAAGGCAAAGGCGGTGAAGCCCAAAGCTGCCAAGCCCAAGGCAGCCAAACCCAAGGCAACCAAGGCAAAGAAGGCAGCCCCCAAGAAAAAGTAAACCCCTGACTTGCTGCTTTTCAACCCAACGGCTCTTTTAAGAGCCACCCAAGATTTCCCCAAAAGAGCTGGACACATTTTTACTCAATTCTGTGATGAAATGTTATCAGTGTTCTTTGATTTTCACATGCAAGCACATGTAGTACATGCTGAAGGACTTCAAAGGCTTATAATAGCATGAAAAATTGCCTTAAATATTTGCAGTAACATAGGGGGCAGTTCACGCCTAAAGAATCACTTACAGATTAGTTAGGTACTTAAGGGGCTGAAGTCTCTTCTTTTATGGGAAGCACAAACATAGCAGGCACTTAAATGCTTTTGTAATCATATTGACTACGGGAGAGGGGAAATAAGTCAAAGGCAGGGAAAGAGTGCTTGTGTACAGCCAGACTAAGCTAAGCAAATAGTACCAAACATGAGGAAGATACAGGGAAATAAAAAAAGTACTAACACGGTCACAAAGAATTGAACTTAAAAAATAGCTGCACTAACGAATTTAGTACCACCTTTCCAAAAATTAAGTCATAGACTGCAATTAATAAATTAAGATAAAGGAATTTAGCTCTTTTTCCTGAATTTGTAGGTGGCTCTGAAAAGAGCCTTTGGGTTTCTCCACACACTGTCCACAGCTTTCTCATTTGGCCTTAGCCTTGTGGCTGTCAGTCTTCTTGGGCAGCAGCACGGCCTGGATGTTGGGCAGCACCCCACC
>NW_024884582.1:0-10290 GCF_019232065.1 Centrocercus urophasianus
TGCAACCCAGGCCATTCTGTCATTCTATGAAGGGTGTTACAGCAGGAAGCCATTAGTGCTGCAGGGTGGAGAGGACCTTCATTCTGGGGTACCTCTGTAGAGCAATCACTTGCACACCTATGTGTGTGCACATATTTGTGAAAATACTTGCATTGGAATCATTGAATGGGTTGGATTGGAGGAGCCCTTGTTTTATGTGCTCAGCTTCACCAGTAGTTTGCATACAGAATTTTGTAAGGAGTTGCTAAGAGCAGGCTTATAGATTACTTTGGGTGCACCTTATAGACAGGAATGAAGTCTGTTATTGAAGCATTTCTTGAACTTGTATTTTAGTAGCAAAATTATTCCCTATGCAATGAAATGATTAGATGTGTTATCTTGGTGCTGCATTTCTGTGCATTAGCAAGCAGAAAAGCAGAAAAATGTTCAGTTCCTGCATCCACCAATTATCATTCTGCAACACAGAGGCTGCCTTGTAATTAAGGCTTGGATTTGGTGCTGGAATCCTGAATATTGTGCACAGAATAGGGGGTGTGCAGTGGAGAGCAGCTGTCTCTCAGAGAGGAATGATGATGATGTAGCTGTGCTCCGTCTTCTCATAGCTGACACATATCCAGATGTCTGTGTCCAAATCTGGAGGGCAGCTCAGGGCTGTGGGGCTGGGTGGTGCTGGGTGGGCTGCTGATCTGAGGTGTCAGGAAGAAAATCATAGCATCACAGAACCACCACGGTTAGAAAAGACCTCCAAGATGATCCAGTCCAACCAGCCGCCTGTTTCCCACTAACCCACGTCCCTCAGTACAACATCTAAGCATTTCTTGAACTCCTCCAGGGTTGGTGACTCCACACCTCCCTGGGCAGCCCATTCCAATGCCTGACCAGTTTTTTAGAGAAATTCTTCATAACGTCCAACCTGAACCTCCCCTGGAACAACTTGAGGCTGTTCCTCTCATCCTGTTTCTAGTTACACAGGAGCAGAGGCTGACCCCCAGCTCAACACCCCTTCCCTTCAGGTAGTTGTAGAGAGCAGTAGGATCTCTCCTGAGCCTCCTCTTCTCCAGACTGAACAATCCCAGCTCTCTCAGCTGCTTCCCATTAGATTTGTGCTGCAGACCCCTCACAGCTCTGCTCCCTTCTCTGGACACGCTGCAGGGCCTCCATGCCTTTCTGGCACTGAGGGGCCCAACGCTGAGCTCAGCACTGCACTGTGGCCTCACCAGGACTGAGTGCAGAGGGACAGTCACCTCCCTGCTCCTGCTGGCTGCACTGTTTCTGATGCAAGCTAGGATGCCATTGGGCTTCTTGGCCACCTGGGCACTCTGCTGGCTTCAGCTGAGCATCAACCAACACCCCCCAGGTCCATTTCTTCTCAGCCACCCTGCCTCACACCTGTAGCGTTGCCTGGGGTTGCTGTGATCAAAATGCAGCACTTGGTCTTGTAGAACTCCATCCCCTTGGCCTCAGGCCAGCAATCAGCCTGTCCAGATCCTTCTGTAGAGAGCCTTCCTACCCCTGTGCGGATCAGTACTTCCCCCCATCATGGTGCCACCTGCAAACATACTGAGGCTGCACTCAGTGCCCTCATCCAGATCATCTCTGGGCAGCCAGCTCTGGTTTTGGCGACCCTGCACACAGCAGGGGGTTGGAACTGGATGAGCATTGTGCTCCTTTGCAACTCAGGCCATTCTGTGATCAATAAAGACCGTATCAATAAAGATATTGAGCAGAACAGAACTTGCATGGTATGCCTGTAGTCCATCCAGGCACGAGGTATCATTGCATAATGCAGTGTGCTTTGTAAAGCTGCTGCAGCCATTATGGATGCTGGCTGCATTGAATGTGTGGCGAAGGAACAAACTTTGCCTTCTTGTGTTTTTATTCTGAAGCCATTCAGGGGTTGTACTAATGAGACTGTCAGAGCAGAAAGCTGTTTCTGAAGCAGTAGCCTCACTTGCACGCTCCCCTGGGAAAACTCTTCCTTGTATAATGGAGGTCTAGACAAATTATGCCTCTAGTTTTAATTGCCACGTTACATGCTGTAAGAATACTGTAAGAAGAAAGGTATGATAATTCAGCTCTGAGCTAAAAAACAGTCGTGGTGGGTAACCAGCAGGCTCAGTCTTTCTGTGGTGGATTGAAGATTCGATGTTCAGAGACACCTTTCTTGATCTACAGTCACACCAAAAGATAATATCATACATCCAGGCTGGATGTGGCTCTGGGCAGCCTGGGCTGCTGGTTGGTGACCCTGCACACAGCAGGGAGCTGGAACTGGATGAGTACTGTGCTCCTTTGCAACCCAGGCCATTCTGTGAATACCCCGAAATCCTGGGGCTGTTACATGTCACTGCATTCTCATCCAAATCTTTATTTTCTGTCTTATTAACAAATTATTTCCCAATGAAGCTGGAGAGCTTATGGATGCAACTGCAGAACTGATGCCCTTCCCACACCCTCTATAAAGGCTGTCGTTAATGAGCTGAGTGCAAGTGTGACCTTCCTGTAACATTACAATGCCTAACCATAATGTATTCTGCTTCTGAAGAATGGTTACTGCCCAAATTAATTTTCATACAGGATTTTTAATTTAAATCAAATTATTTTAGATAGAATCTACGTTTAGCTATAATAACCAAGCTGATTTCTGTGACCGTGAGCATCACCTTGTGCCACATATCAAATATTCATGTAAAGGTGAAGCTGGTGATGAGTGACTGACTTATTCACTGAGCTACAGGTTAGGATTGAGCATTGATCTTGCATCTTTCACACTCCCTGTGGTTGAGAGGTGTACATTAGGGAACAGGAACTGCTTTCTCCTTCCACTGGAAGCTCTCCTGTAAGTATTGACACATCTTGGGTTGTCAGTGCTTCACGTGGAGCCCATAAACATCAGCGAAATGCTGCTGTTTCCCAGTGCCCTCTCTTCCCAGCACATCTGTCTCGTGGATCCAAACCCCGTGCCTGGATCACAGTTACAGTTGGTGCAGGAAGAGGCTGGGAGTGGAGTCAGGGGAGGTTTAGGTTGGATGTGAGGAGGAAGTTTTGGAGGCAGAGGGTGGTGAGGCACTGGCACAGGTTGCCCAAGGAGGCTGTGGATGCCCCATCCCTGCAGGCATTCAAGGCCAGGCTGGATGTGGCTCTGGGCAGCCTGGGCTGCTGCTTGGCGACCTGCACACAGCAGGGCTTGGAGCTGGATGTGCACTGTGCTCCTTTGCAACCCAGGCCATTCTGTGGAGTCCTCCATCCTTTGCTCCTTTGATTTTCCATCCCTTTCACACTGGGGTTTGTATCCCTGCAGCACTGGATGAGCATGTCATGTTCCCAGCTCCACCATTGTCTCTCCTTTCAGTAACACCTCTCAGGCCCGCAGCATCATCCTTGCAGAGATGGGGAGGTGTGAGGATGCTGTGGGGCAGCAGGTGGCTCACTGCCCTCATCCCAACCACATCTCACAGCTGCTGCATCCTTGTGTGTTGTTTCTCTTAAGAGGTGCTGCCTGCGAGGCTTCGGTACCAATATTCCCCCACTGAGGATATGGAAGAAGCTTCATTTCTTGTCCTGCTTGGGGAAAATCATAGAATCATGGAGTCATAGAGTGGCTTGTGTTGTGAAGGGACCTCAAGGATCATGAAGCTGCAACCCCCCTGCTGCATGCAGGGCTTCCAATCTCCACATTTAGTACTAGACCAAAGGATGATGGCTAAGATAGTGTCTCCTTAGCTGCAGCTCTTGTTTGCTACCCCCCAGTGGGAGACCAGTGAACTTCTGACTTTGGGTGCTGCTTTTCACTATTTGCTCATCCTTTTCTGCTGGATGGCAGTGCTGATAAGAACAAAGAGCTCTGTGCTCACTGCAGCAAGCCCACAAAGCCAGGAAGCCTGTGAGGATTGCACCATGCTTCAAACAACATGTTTTGCAATGCCAGTACCTTCTACCAGCAAAGAAACAGAAGGGAACGTAGAGCAGACAGCCCCTTTCAGCCCTTTTCCTATGGGGTGATTTACCCTGGGGCTCTGTTTGCAGGCACAGAGGTAGGTGTGCGTGTGAGCATTGCAGAGAGCTACACAGGGTGCTCAACATGAATGCTGCAGGTTTTCATTTTGTTACTTCCCAGGCATTTCTTTTTCTCGAGGACTGATGTGATGAGCTGCTGGGGGAAGCCTCGTCTCTTCTGTTAGACAGGATTGTAATGTATCACAGAATCCCAGAATGGCCTGGGTTGGAAGGGAGCTCAAGGATCACGAAGCTCCAACCCCCCACCAATGCAGGGCCACCAACCTCCCCATCTCACAGCAGCCCAGGCTGCCCAGGGCCCCATCCAAGCTGGCCTTGAACACCTCCAGGGATGGACGGGGCATCACAGCCTCTCTGGGCAGCTGTTCCAGCTTCCCTGTGCTGCTGGGCCTCTTAACATACAGCCAGGGCACCACAGGCCTCTATACACATTGTTCTTCTGGCTCTGGGGGAAGGGTGCTGAAGGCAAAAGGAGTAGATGATGTACAGAGTGAAAATGGTGATAGCATTGTCCCAGCAGTAAATTGATGCAATACAGGGAAAAAAATAGGATCTGAGGTTCAGCTAAGAGTGATTGCCAGGAGAGCTGTGAGGCTGAGGAGAGAAGTAGATAGCTTGCTTCAGTTAACACAGAGACTGCCTCCCCAATTCATTTTATTTGTCAGCCCAGAATGAGCTTTAAAAGACTTTCAGATTCATGCTCTCTCTTAGCAGTCTGTAGTTCAGGGAATCTTGTTTGCCTGCAACCTTCGTGCCCAGAATATGTCAGGGTTCATTCTGCTGCCTTGTGTAAACAGAGGCGGGGGGAGAGCCCCTAAGATGTCCTTCCAGCAAACCTGGCACACTCTGCTGTCCGAGAGCCATGGGCTGAGCGTGGCACTTGGCAGGCAGGCTTTCTCATGGCAGCTGCTGAAGGAGCCCCACGAGGAGCCCTCCTTTCCCAGAGCTGTGTGCAGGAGCAGCTTGGCCCTTTTCCCCGTCCTTTGACTCACGTCTGTCTGATGGGCAGGAAGCACTCTTGGAGTTGAGCTGCTTTCCTCGGGGAATAAGAATGAGGGAAATACCATTGTTTGCTTTGCATTGAGGGGCAGATTCCTTGCCTGGCTTTTCCATAAGGGCAGCAATCCTCCTGGCCCTTCCTTGCCACTGCAGAGTGTTACGGTGCCAACTGCTCTGTTGTGACTCTGACCTGGTAGGGATTTACTGCCTGGCACTGTTCATATCATAGAAACATAGAAGGGCCTGGGTTGATCATCTAATTTCAACCCCCTGCTATGTGCAGAATCACCAACCACCAGACCAGGCTGCTCAGAGCCACATCCCTGTTTGGGAAATGAGTTGAAATTAATAATGAGGGATGAGGGTTTGTCCGGCTTGGTCAGCAGAGTTGAATGCTGAAAGCCAAACTTGGTGTGATTACATTTTTCAGATGGCTGCATTTCATTCCAGCCTTAGACAAAAAGGCCAGAGTGCTCACCCAGACATGTTCTTTGTGTGTGTGTGTGTGTGTGTACACGTGCACAAATACACATCCACGTGATGGTGTGTGCATACACGTGCATTTATGTGTGTCCCTGTGATGTCTCACAGTGAGGTAAGTGCTGGCTTGGGTCCTGGAGGCGCTGGGAAGCAATGAGGTCTTCAAATAGAAGTCAGCTTCAATAGAAGTCAGCTTTCTAAAGTTCTGCTAATTGCATTTGTTCACATGTGCTGTGGCTGATAAGCAGAAGGTTAATAAGAAAGTTGATTTTCCTAGTTGCCAGATTTCTCTTTTTAGTCAAATAATTTAAGGGAGAAATACAGCTAAAGGCATCAGATTTATTCCTGGTCATAATACAAAGCAAGGATGACTGTATTTTAAACATTGAGCCCTTCTGTCAGCAGCTTGGTTTAAAAGCAGTAATTGCAGTTGGTTCCCATCATCTGACTTATTTTTAAGACAACCCCCACATCCTTCACCCTATTTACTGCATCCCTGATTGGCAGTATTTGGGGATATGTATTGTAAAAGGGGGAAATGAAATAGCAAGGAATGAAAGCAGTTTTTTTTTTGTGCAGTGCTGTTTCCAGCTCGGATCTCCAAGCACACAGCATCAGCCAAGGGGTCTGTGGGATGGCACGTTTCCTTCCTGCAGGGCAGAGATGTTGTGTGAGCATCCTCAACCAGGCACAGCCTGCTCCAAACTGCACATCTATCCTTAAAACCCCAAGAGGGGATTTTTCACACATCAGAGGGTGGTGAGGCACTGGCACAGGTTGCCCAAGGAGGCTGTGGATGCCCCATCCCTGCAGGCATTCAAGGCCAGGCTGGATGTGGCTCTGGGCAGCCTGGGCTGCTGCTTGGCGACCTGCACACAGCAGGGCTTGGAGCTGGATGAGCGCTGTGCTCCTCTGCAACCCAGACCATTCTATCATTCTATGATTTTTTCACCCCTAAACCTTCTGCACCAAGAACTGGGTTAAAATTCTTCTGCAGTATAGGAGCAACAAAGCACTGTGTGTGGCCTGATTTTGTCTGGGAGGGAGTTGATTTTCTCCATCCTAGCTGCAATGGTGCTGTGTTTCAGATTTAGGATGAGAATAATGTTGGCTGTACACAGAGCCAAATACTTGGTGCTCCTTGTGCCCTGCCAGCATGACCAGTTGACCCCAGGGCAGTTAGGGTTAGGGATCAGTAGGGTTAGGGATCAGTAGGGTTAGGGATCAGTAGGGTTAGGGATCAGTAGGGTTAGGGTTCGGTGTGGTGCTGTGCTCAGCAATAAAAGCCAGAGGGAAGGAGGAAAGCAGTGTAGGAAGTTGCAAGGTATGGGTTGGTTTGTCTTCTTGAGAACCCATTCATTACCTGTGACAAACCCTACTTACCAGGGAATGTTTGCTCTGCATTGGGTATGAGTAACAGACCCTGAACTGTTTAAAGAGAACTTAAGTGCTGGAAAAGGAAATCTGTGAGTGGTTTACCTGATGTGAGGTACTGGGAAAGTGTAGGTAACATCAGAACAAGGGGAAATGGTTTGGAGTTGAGGGAGGGCAGCTGGAGGTTGGATGTCGGGGAAGTTGTTTAGAGAGAGAGTGGTGAGGTGCTGGAACAGCTGCCCAGAGAGGCTGTGATGCCCCGTCCATCCCTGGAGGTGTTGGAGGCCAGGTTGGATGGGGCCCTGGGCAGCCTGGGCTGCTGTGAGATGGGGAGGTTGGTGGCCCTGCATTGGTGGGGGGTTGGAGCTTCGTGATCCTTGAGCTCTCTTCCATTCTGTGATACCATGAATAGATGACAAAGCTTTGTCACTATGCACAGGACTTGGGATTTTAGACTTCTACATTTCTATTTCTCTGTTCTAGTCAGTCTTAAAAAATGTTGGATGTCAATATTGGATAATTGGGTTCAAAGTGAAGATTACCATGGTAAGGGAGGTAGAAGGTCCCCTTTAAACAGGGGTCTGTAGAAGATGCTTGCGGAGAGATAACGCAGCTTCTTGTACCACTGCTCCTTCCATCACATAACTAGGTGTTTATCCATCCTTCCAGTTCCATCCAGTGATTCTTCAGTGCTTGTTGTCTAAAATCCACAAAGCAGAGATCAGTGATGTTCTCACTTGTAACTGGAACAGGCGTCCCTGAGGCAGTGGGGAGCTCCAGGATTGCTCTGACATGGGGTTGGTGCTCTGTGGGGCCGGGGTTGGGCTTGGTGATCCTTGTGGGAGCCATGGAGCTTCCTCTGCTGTGTGTTGGAAGGGCAGCAGGTCTAACAGCTTCCCTGCAGTGCTGCAAAGAGTGCCTGAGAGCAGCAGTTTTTACCATCTACTTGACAGCATAGCAGTAGGCTTCTCCAAACGGGGCTGTGGGTGGTGGTTGTGTGTTCTGCAGTGCAGCCTGGTGGCTGTCCAATAAGCCTTTTTTCTGTTTTTTTTTTAATGAAGTTGGGATTATTGAATATGAAGTGTTTTGAGAATTGAAGCCGTTTTAGGGACAGAATGGTGGAATCATTCAGGTTGGAAAAGAACCTCAGAGATCATCACGTCCAACCCCAGCCCACCCCACCGTGCCCACTGACCACATCCCTCAGTGCCACATCCCCCCAGTTCTGGAACACCTCCAGGGATGGGGACTCCCTGGGCAACTGTGCCACTGCATTACTGCTTTCTGGAGAAGAAAATTTCCCTAATATCCACTCTGAACCTCCCCCTGTGATTCTACTAAAGGCAAAGAAAGCACTGAGATTTCGGAGCGTGCGTGGATTTGAGCACAGTGCTGAAACTTTCAGTGTTCCATAGCAAAGTGAGATTGAATCATGGTCACTTCCCTGGTCATCCTGATGCCAAAAAGCACTGATCTGCAAAGCTGCTCAGGTCTCTACGTTTACAAGAGCAGGTTGGATGGGGCTCTGGGCAATCTGGTCTGGTAGCAGATCTGGAGGCTGGTGGCCCTGCCTGGGGTTGGGTTGGGGGTTGGAACTCGATGATCCTCAGGGTCCCTTCCAACCCAAGCCAACCCATGATTGTGTGAATACAAGCAGACAGAGCATCTGGCTCAGTTCTGTGGGGGTTGTAAGTGGTGTAGCTTTGTGTTGTTGGAGGAAAGAGCTGAGATAACATCTTGGTGTCCATTGAAGGCACCAGGGCTGATGTCAGGCTTGCACTGAGTGTTCTGTGGCTGTCAGTGGGATGGGTGTAGCACACTGATGGCAGAGCTGTCGGCTGTTTGGAAATATTGGGTGTCCTGGATGGCTGATAATGAAATGCATGGTTGCAGTGCGTCTGGGATGGTATAAAATTCCATGTGTGTGGAGATGCAGACGTGAGCTGTGGGTATCGCTGCTCACTGTGGGTATCCCTGCTCACTGTGGGGAGTGGATGTGGACTGTAAGGGTTCCTTTGCAATTCTGTGATACCACTTTGGCTCTGTCCTTTTTGTAGAAGGTGGGTTTGTGTTCAACACATCAGCACAGTCAGAGCTGTTCTCTGTAGGCGAGAACCAATTAGGCAACCATTTGTTAACCCTAATGAGCAGCAGGCGAGCTGTTCCCTCAGACCTGAGCTTTACTCCACAAGAAGGGAAGGGGCAAAGCTGGGAGGTTAGGACTGATTCCAGTCCTGCTCAGCCTTACCTTCCAGCCTCTATCAGGCTGTGGGGAGCTGGAATCTATGGGGCACAAAGGAAGGGCTCAGTAGGCAGGAGGCTGAATGCCCCATTGCTCTGGGATTGCAGATATGAGGAGGAAGTTTTGGAGGCAGAGGGTGGTGAGGCAGTGGCACAGGTTGCCCAAGGAGGCTGTGGATGCCCCATCCCTGCAGGCATTCAAGGCCAGGCTGGATGTGGCTCTGGGCAGCCTGGGCTGCTGGTTGGCGACCTGCACACAGCAGGGCTTGGAGCTGGATGAGCATTGAGCTCCTTTTCACCTGCATGCCCTGTTGTGACCCACAGTCCTGGCCGATGCTGATGGCACACTGGGCAGTGTGGGCAGGCTGGGTGTTGTTTGCCTTGATGAGGGGCACAGGCACTGCTCAGTAGTTGCATGTGGGGTTATGAGGGCCAAGTTTCCACCTGGCATGGTGAAGCTTTTGGGGTCTGGGTGTGACAATCTGAGATGGAAATCCCAAGTATCAACCAGAGTAGAGAAGGTGACAGAAGGTTTGCTGCCTGAAGCCGGTAACATTTCATCTTCAGTAACAACAACAAATGTGGTCTGCGGATTCTTAGGAATAAAGGTTATATTTGGTGTCAGGCTTTTTGGTGTGAGCCGTGTAAATAGTACAGATGGATGTATTGAATCATTGTTTGAGCTGCATCAAACTGGGGTGTGCTCTTTGAAGTGCAATTGTTTTGATCTGTTCCTTGGTTTTTTGTTTTTTTGCAGCTTTTCCGACGCGTGGCAGCTGCCTTGCCTGGAATGGAAAGCACACAAGACAAAAGTAGAGAAGACAGTATCCTTTATGCTGCAGAGCTGTGGTGGCAGAGCGCTGCCAGTTACCGTGGGTGAGCAGAATGCAGGTCCTGAATAACAAAGGGAGGAGGAGGAGGAGGGGGGTGGTGTCTGTCCTGCAACCCTTGGTCAGCTTATGGGAGGGGAATGGAGGCGAGTAAGGCTTGAGGTTGAAGTGCTGAGGAAGAACCCAGCTCATGCAAATAGAGGAATCTCCAAGGATGGAGATCCCATAGCCATTTAGCCCTGCAGAGAAGGACCTGGGGGTCCTGGTGAATGAAAAACAGAACATGAGCCAGCAGTGTGCTCCAAATGGGATCCTGGGCTCCATCAGCAGAGGGGTGGCCAGCAGGGAC
>NW_024884583.1:0-20740 GCF_019232065.1 Centrocercus urophasianus
GGCAGCCCCAGGGATGCCCGGGGTACACCGGGGGCAGCAGTGGGGTCCATCCTGTGGCTTTGGGGCTGCGCCGCAGAGTGGGATTCCTAGAGCTGCCCATTGCCAGGGGACGGAGCCGGGGATGGTGCGGGGCAGAGGCGGGGATGCGGCACTGGGGATGCTATGGGGCACAGCTACAGTTCGGGGAAAGGGGGGCACAGCCCGGGATGCTATGAGGCAGCGCTAAGGATGCTATAGGGCACAGCCGGGGTTCCCGGCGCTGCTATAGAGCACAGCCGCAGGTGCAGCGGCAGTGCGATGCCGGGGGCAGCACCAGGGGTACCGGGGATGCTGCGGGGCGCACCGGGGGGTCCGGGGGGAGGCGAGGGGTCGCGGCGCCGAGTCGGGGGGTCCGTACCTCTCTTGGCGCGGCCGATCTGTCCCAGCTTGGGGGGCCGCTTGCCCTGGTTGCCCCCGAAGAAGGCGTTGGTGTCCTGCAGGCGGCAGCTGAAGGGCAGCTCCCCCGCCTCGGGCTCGGCGCCGTAGCGACCCACCTTGTCCTCGCCGTAGGGCAGCACCTGCGACATGGCGGGGCCGAGCGGGCCGAGCCGCGCCGCGCCGAGCCGGGAGCCAGTCTGCGGCGGCGGCGGCGGCAGCGGGGAGGAAAGCCGGGCGGAAGGATGAAGTCATGCATCCGGGGGGAGCGGGGACCCCCCCACCCCGGCGGGGCGGGAGGGGGCGGCTCCGAGCTCCGCGGACGGGACGGGACGCGTGGGGGGACCGGGGGCGGCTGCCCGTCCCCGTGTCCCGGGCTCCGTCCGGTCTCAGTGCGCCCATCCCCAGCGCAGCACCGCGTGCGTGGGTCCCCCCCTCCCCACTGAGCCCGTGGCCCAAGCAGAGATCCCCCGTGTCGGTTCCCAGCGTGGCGTTGCATCCCCATCCCTGACGGCCCCTCCTGCAGCTCCCATGCAGGGCTTCCCCTCCCCCCCTTTCTGTGGGTCCGTGTGGGTCACTGCACACGTGTGCATCCAAATGGATGCACTCTGGGTGTATCCGTGGGGCTGTGGTTTAGGCACAGATCCGTGGGTACCCATGGGATGTTGCTGCCCCTCGGCTCAGCTGTTTCCTCAGGAAGGAGCCATGGGGCAGTAAGGACAAGAAGGGATAAAGCCATCCCCACAGGGATGTGCCATGGGTCAGCTGCTGTTAGCCCCCCCAAAGAGCACAGCTGCACTACGTTGGCATCAGTGGTCCTGAGAAAGCTCCACCTGGGACCCCTCCCCATCACCGAGGTGTTATTTAGGCACAGGTTTGGTGGAAGGAGGGATGGGGCCCATTTCTCAATGCCACTGTCCTCCTGTGCTTTGAGATCATAGATGAAAGCTGCTGTAGAAAAGCATCAGTGGGGCCGGTCCATGCGAGAGGGCAGGTGCTGCTATTTCGGGAAGGCTTAGCCATGATGTTCTCTTTGTGCTGGGCTCTGAGAGCAGTGCTGGGGCAGCAGCGCTTCCTCCCCACCAGAGAGGCAATCCTTTATCACTGCCTTTGCAGGGGAACCGGCTCCAACCCCTTCATCTGGCAGCTTCTGCTCCCACAAAAAGAAGCGCCTGGGAAAATAGGCGAGAGGCCCACGCTGAGATGTGCCCTGCTTTCCCCATCGCCAGGCCCACGTGCCTCTGCCCATGGGCAGGGAGCGGTGAGCCACTGGGCTGGGGAGCAGATGGGCTGCGGGGGGGATGGCAGGGGGGTGCAGCGCACCGGGGCTGGGTCAGGACGGGGGCACCACACCAGTGATGGGTGAGCGGGCAGAGGGCTTTGGTTTGCCGTTATGGCTGGGCTCTGGGTGTTTGGGACGTGGGTGGGCAAGTGGCCTATGTGGGTGGGGGTCACAGCGGGGGCTGGCTCCCCCCCAGGCAGCAGGTCGGGCGCTGGCGGCGCAGAGCTGTGCCTGCAGCCTGCTCCTGGTGCCTCCATCTGCTTGCTGCCAGCCCTGCCAAGAAACGTGAAATGGCACTTCTGCTCGCCGGGTGCCATCTCCCCGCTGCCACCACCCTGAGCACCTGTCCTCAGCGTGCTGTGTGGGGTCAGTGAGGGTCACCCGCAAGTGCCACCTGCGTCCTGCCTTGTCCCTCATGTGGGGCAGTAGGGTAGAGCTGTGAGCTGTGCCAGGCGCTCTATGGGAAAAGCCTTTTGTCCCGTGGGGTCCCAATACAGGGGAGACCGACCCCGTTGTGCAGACAGCATTCCCGCAGAGGTGACAAGCTCCATCCCTCATCTGTCACCATATCTCCATCACCATGACAACAGACAAGGAGGCAGGTGGCAGCGAGCTGGCAGCCCTGGGGGCATGGTGGGGGCAGCGGACACCTACAGGGCACTGTGTAGGGGTGGCAGCAGTGGGGACACCCTGGTCTTCTCGAGTGCTGTGGGATGGGAATGTGGCTCATCACTGTGTTCTCTGCATCTGTCCCCAAAATAAAGATCCCCAGGATGATGGTGGGGATGTGTAGTGGGTTCATCCAGGGCCATGGGCACGGCAGCCCCACGCAGGGCAGTTGGCATTGCTGGGCTCTGGCTGGTGCTGAGGAGTTGAATCGTGGTGCTGCCCAGCACCGCTCTGGGCTGTGCTGCAGGGTCTGTGTGGCTGGGTTGCTGTGGGGCTGGCGGCTTTTCTGGGAGCACAGGTTGGCGGGAAGAGTGCCTCTACCTCTCTGTGTGCCTGTAGGGACAGGATGCAGCGGGACACATCCCCTTCCTTCTGTACCCTCAGTGCTATGGGGCTTCAGCCAGGGTGGCTGTGGACCCCTCTGCCCGCCCCTGGCTCAGCCCCAGGAGCGAGGAGAGCAGTCTCCGAGTGAGCAGACACCTCCCAGCCCACGCACCCACTCGCGCCAGCAGCTCTTGGCACGAGGGGAACGCGTTCCTGGCAGCCCAGCCCTCTCCCATCTGGTATTTATCTCCTTTCCGAAATCCCTCCTGCTGCGGGGGGGACAACCGGCTGGTGCAGGGGACTCGGTCCCCACTGCTCACTCTGCAGCGCGGCCATACTGGTGAGGGGGAGAGACTGGGGTGAGAGAATGTGGGGAAAGGTGGGGAAACTTCCTCACTTCAACGATGCATGCAGGTCCCTGGAGGTTCAGCTGGGTGTTCTGGGGGCATCGCAGCTGGCAGTGGGCCCTGGGGACAACGCCTCTGCCCCAAGTGAGTGCCTGACTCCAAACCAGGAGTGATGGGACAGCTGCACCGGGGAAGGGGGCACAGAACCCCATACCCACACACTGCTGTCAAGCTGCCAGCATCGCTCCCACCCCAAATTCCAGGTGCCCCAAAGCTGCAGGAGCTGGGAGAGCCCGTGGGTTGCCTGGGCAACAGCAGGCAGTGATGGGGAGCAGTCCAGGGGAGCAGTTGCTATGGAGACCGGAAGAGCATAGTTGCCTTGGTAACAGCACCCCTCCTCCCCCCCTTCTTCTCCCCATCCTTGCACCTTTTGGGGCTGTCCCAAAGGATGTACCACAGTCAGGGGTCCCCTGCCCAGCTGGGTTGGGAGGGGATGGTGGCATTTCCCAGCCCTACTGTAACGACGCAAAGGAAAACGCGAGGCTGTGCTTGGCTCCTCAGCTTTATCAATGACAAACAACCACGCGTCACTCCTGCGCTGGCTCCAGGGCGGGTGCACGGGGCTCAGCGGGTGCTGGAGGCTGCCTCGGGGCTGTCCTTCAGCTCTGGAGAGGCTGTGGTGAGGGACAGCAGGATGCCGCAGCCCACACTGTCCCCATTTCCCTGCCCAGGTGCCAGAGAAGCAAGGGAATTTTTCAGCCCCCACAGGGTCTGCTGTGTAGGCACATGGTAGGGGAATGCTGGTGCCAGGGTGTGACGCAGTGGTGGCTCTGGGTGGTTTCTGTACCCCCCCTTTCCCCAGCTGTGTCTCACCAGCCCTGGGATTTCCCTCCAGTCCTGTCATTTACCCACAGGTTAAACCACACATCAGAAAAGCAAAATAAGGAAAAAAAGCCACACTGCAGGGAGGGGAGGGAAGGGGGGGGAGTGTTCAGGACTCAGACAATAGATCCAGAATGGCGCAGGGCCTCCTCTCCTCATGTCAGGCACCAGGAGTACACTGACCCCATGCTCTCATGTAAGGGGTGGAGGTGTGACTTGAGCAGACAAAGGGGCAAACAGGATGACTGGGCTGTAAATCCCCTCAGCCCTACCCCAGAATAGACAGGGGTAAGCCAGGACCCCTCCCTCCCCAGCAGGAACCATCCAGCTGCACGCCAGGGGACAGCTGAGATTTCTACAAGCTTCACGCCAGGCTTGGTTGGCACAGCTCTGCCACCCCCCTCAGTGCTCTCAGGCCTGGTACAGGGGCACAACGCGGTCAATGGGCCCCCGGCAGATGGGGCAGAGACGAGTGGGCAAGGCCTGGAAGCAGCGGAAGCAGCAGCAGATGTGGCCACAGCCCAGGAGGACGCACTCACGGGGCCGGGAAAGGCAAACCACACAGGAGTCCTCCAGCCCCTCGTCGCTGTCCTCCTCCACCTCTGGCTCCTTGTCCTGGTGTTTGTGGCGGATGGCACGGCACAGGATGTGCAGGAGGACAGCCAGCCCCACCATGGCACACAACATAGCTGCCCCCTTCCAAAACCCTCTGGCTGACTCCAGCTCTGCCAGCACCGTCTGCCAGTCCCCCAGGCACAAGAAATACTCGCCCTCCCGCGCTGGTGGCTGGAGGTGCAGGGAGCCGTCAGGGTGCAGGGCCAGCTCCCCGATGCCTGTCAGCCCGGCCCCCACCCGCAGCATCTCCTCTGTCTCGAGAATGCCTTTGGGTTTCTCCCCACTCAAGTAGTGGCCCAGCAGGTCGCGGAAGCCATGGGCTGGCTGCTGGAAGCGCTCGTACACCATCTCCAGGGGCAGGCAGACGGCTCGCAGCGGGCTCTCCACGCTCACCTGTGTCACTGCCTCAGCATCCGGGGAGGCCAGCAAGAAGGGGACAGTGTAGACCTGCTCTGAGAGCACCCGCTCACTCTCAGTCCTGCAAGCAGAGAGCACAGCACTGAGATGTGGAGAACGTGAAAGAAACCTGAGCTGCTAGGGCTGAACTGGGGGTAAGGACTGGAGTCTGCAAGCAAGCTGCTTTCTGCCTCTCAGGTGTCCCCAGAGGCTGGGGTCTGAACCTGCCGGTGCAAGCCTGGCCCCGATGTCCCCTCTGTTGCTCACCAGCTCCGTGCTAAGCTGTTCCAGATCAGTCGATGCTCTTTCAGAAGCAACTTCTGGATCACACCCTGCATCCCCCCGTGGTAATGGCTGGACAGCGCAGCCTTGGCTGGCAGCACAATGCCTGAGGACAAATGGATGTATCACTGCCAAAGGAGAAGAACCTGCTCCCTGTCCCCAGCATGTGGCCATGGGGACACCTTACCTTCCAGAGCAACATAAGGCAGGCATCTCCCATTGGCTGCAGACACCAGCGTTGGTAAACTGTCATCAACCTGGAGCTTTGGGGCCTCCTAGAAGAGAAGGTCTGAGCATGAATGCAGGCACAGGCAGATGGGCTGGCAGTGCAGGGTTTGTGCATGGCATTTGGCAGGATGTGACCTGCCTGGTGCAAGGCATCATGACACCGATGGAGGGCATAGACATCAGCAGGGGACACCAGGTCTGGACTGGACAATGGGGCAGGGACAGCAGGCGGGGGAGGCCACAGTGAGACAGGCTACCTGTATGCGTGCCACAACTCGGGCTTTCTTCCTGTACAGGTAGTAGAAGAGGCCGGAGAAAGCGAGGCTGGAGCCCAGGCACAGCAGCTCCACGGGAGTGATGGGCGGCGCATCCATGGCACGGGCTGGAGCAGCAGCTCTGCAAGGTGAGCACGTGGCTGGGGCGGCGCTGGGGACGTCCTGTGACCGGGGGTCAGCTCAGCACCCGCAACGCTGGGGCCTGAGCACCGCACTCGGCCCGCGGCCTGCATTCCTTCCTCATCCTGCACCCGGCCCGGGCCCAGCACCCGGGGCCTCACCGATGCCTGGAGCTCCCCGGCAGACCCGGAGCTCCCAGCCCGAGCCCAGCCCCCTAGCTCGGCCTCAGCCCCCCGATCCGGCCCCGCCGCCGCCGCCGCCGCCGCTCACCCCGGCCCGGCCCGGCCCCGCCGCCCCTCGAGGAACCTAAACCCAGACCCAGGCCCTGCCGCGCTGCCTGCTGGGAGATGTAGTGCAGCCTGCGCAGCGTGGCCGCCGGGCCGGCGGGGTCCGGAACTACGTCTCCCATCATCCCTCGCGTCGAACTACAGCTCCCGTCGTTCCCCGCAAGAGCTCGCGTCGCTCGCCGCGAGGCCTACAAGTGCCTACAAGTCCCGGCGAGCATTGCGCGTCGCGCTGCCGCCCGTGCCGGTGCTCAGCGCCACGGCCGCCATTTTCCCTGCCGTCGCGGCCGAAGCGGTCCGTGCGTGCCATTAGCGCCCCGGTTCCTCGCGTGGCGGCCCCCACGAAGGACCCGGAGATGTTGGCATAGGTGGAAACTGCATTTAATCGTTCAATAAAGTCAGCGAGAGCCACCCGCAGCGGAAGGCACCAGTGCCCGCGGCCGGGCCCGGCGGGCAGGGATGGGGGAGCCAAGCCGGGGCGGGAGGGAGCGCAGGGGCGGCGGGGCCGGGCGGCTCCCCGGCCTCCATCCGCACAGCCCGGGGACGCGTCCCTGGCACGAGCGGGGCGGGGGGCAGAGCTGGGGCGCCTCTAGAGCGGGGGTCCCCGTCCCTACCACACCTCACAGTGCTTGCCGGGGTTCATGGGCGAGCCCAGCGGGCAGCCAAAGTGCTGCACGAAGTCCCGCGAGTTGCTCAGGGTGCCGATGACGCGGTACTTGTCGGGGCTGTGCGGGTCGGTCACCAGCCCTTCGTGGGAGCTCTCGGGTGTCCGCACCGAGCACCACACCTGGGGGAGGGGAACGGCTGTAGGGATGGGGAAACCCCCCCTCGTGGGCACGGAAGCCGCGCCCAGGGGGGGCGAAGGGCACGGAGCCGTACTTGCGCAAAGCCCACGAAGAAGAGCTGGTGGTTGGTGAGCCCCAGGGCCGGGAGCCGCTTCTCCTCTCCGTTCTTCTGCAGCCAGGATTTGTACGCCTGTGGGATGGATGCCGTGAAACCGCTGTGAAACTGTGAGAGGGTTGAGGGCTGCGCCCCCCCGCCCCAGCGGTCCCGCTCACGTTGTAGGCTGCCTTCAGCCCGCCGTTGTCGGCGATGTTCTCTCCCAGCGTCTGGCGGCCGTTGACGTTCTCGCGGTGCACGGTGTAGCGGCTGTACTGCTCCGTCATGCAGGCCGTGCGGTTCTTGAAGGCCTCCAGCGAGGAGTTCTGCCACCAGGGCCGCAGGTTGCCTTCCTTGTCGTACTCGCGGCCTGTGGGACCGAGCCGTGGGGCAGCGACCCCCAACTCGCTGCAGGGTTCCCCAAACCGAGCGCCATGGAGGTCAGGGGACTTGGGTTCGTGTGCTCTGGAGGCACGGTGTCTCAACGCCCCTGCAGTATGTTTATCCCCCTCCAGAGCCCCCTGCTATCCCCTGTGACCACAGATTCCCCCATGGCCCCAGCTCGTCCCCACTGGCTCCGGTGAAGGTGCAAAGCAGAGCAGATGTGAGAGGGGACCCATCCCAAAAGGAGGATGAGGTTGGGGGGCCACGGGCCGGCCCGAGCTGCAGACACCGTGTCCTCACCAAGCGGATGGAGCGAAAGCTGCACAGAGAAGCCGGGGGGAGGTATCAGCAGGTGCCACCTGGGGAGACAGGACATAGAAGGGGAAGCCAGCCAGCCGGGTTGGGGAGTGGCCAGGGCCATGAGCATGCATGATGCAATGAATGGCAAAGCGGCACCCCCTCCCCACATCCAGGGGATGAGTCTGGGAGGGGGATGGGAAGGCGACAGAGGCTCCTGTTGCTCTCACCTTGGTCATCGAAGGCATGGGTCAGCTCGTGCCCCATCACCACGCCGATACCACCAAAATTGAGGGCTCTATGGGCCCACAGGAAAGAGGTGAGTGAGTACAAAAGGGTGCAGCTGGGCAGCTCCTCCAGCTCATGAGTGCCCCCCAGCCGGGAGCTGCCCCTCAGCTCCATATCGGGCTCACTTGGGGTGGTTGCGGGCGTAGAACGGTGCCTGCAGGATGCCAGCGGGGAAGACGATGCCGTTCTTGGTGGGCAGGTAGTAGGCATTGACGGTCTGTGGGGTCATGCTCCACCTGGGGAATGGGAGACAAGGACATGTCTGCTCTGCCCAGCATCCACAGGGCACTCCTCAGCCATCTCCCTCCTTGTGTCCTCCGTGCAAGGGAGTGGCACCCACCCCATGGTCAAAGGACCCTGCATCCATCCTGGGGAAAAGCCAGAGTCCCCGCAATTATCTGTGCCACCTCATCTCTTGAAGTGCTCTACCCCTTGTTCCCATCAAGGTGGGGTCACCTGTGGGGAAGGGGTGCACAAGTGACCCACGACCCCTAAGCCACCTCTAGCTGACTTGCTGCCACTGTGACACCGTGAAGGTGCCAGCCCCTGCTCTCTGCTCACATCCTGCACTCCATAGCCCTCCATCCCACTTACTGGTCACGGTTGGGAGGTTTCCGCAGCTGGTCAGCCATCACTTTGGCAGAGAAGTTGTAGAAGTTGAGCATGTTCTGGAAGAAGGAGTCCTCTGAGACTTCATACTGGTGAGGAAGAGGATGGGTGAGGAAGGACTGTCTCTTGCTGCTTCATCCCACCATAGGTTGTGTGAATGTGTCAGACTCCTCCCCATGAACCCCTACCCCATCATAAACATCATCCAGCTCTTTGTTGTCCAGGATGAAGTCTGGGAAGCCAATCATGTCATAGATGGCATCTGCCTGCATGAGGAGAAGCCCTGGTGGTTAGATGGGGCTGGGGGATACCGGAGGGGTCTCCTGGGGATCTCCCACCTTCTCCTTGGCAGCCTGCCTGGTCTTGTCATCCATCCAGTCCAGCTGTTCCAGGGATACCTCAAAGGCTGTCCGGATCTCACTGATCATCTCCTCTGCCTGAGGACAGGAGGGGATGCTGCTTTTCCCATGCCACTCATGCAGGGATGGGTTGGGCAGGTGGCCATGGGTGAGCCCTACATCCTATCCCCAATACTGGGGATCCCATTTCACCACTGCCCAGGATCTGGGGGAAAACAGGAGATCTTCTGGATGGGAAGGGGATGTGTCCTCACAATGGCCTTGCTGTCCCGGTCAAAGGTGGCTTTGACGAAGAGGGAGCCCAGGGCGAAGCCCAGTGTGTCATCTGTGTTCGAGATGCAGGTCTGCCAGCGAGGTGTGCAGGACTGTGGGAGTGAGACCAGAGCCCTGGAGATGCCAGTGTAGCCACAGACCTCCCTCCTTGTTCACTGCCTCCTCCCCGGCTGTGGGGAGATGCTCCACAGTAAAATCCTGCATCCCAAAAGTTGTTTCCCAAATCCTTCTTCAGCATCTGGGGCTTAATATCCCAAGGGGTGCCCAAGGGCAGAAACGATCCCAGCTGTCCCTGTACTACCGTGGATAGAGAAGAGTGGCCCCAACCCCCTCCCATTACCTTCCTGGTGCCATAGAGTGTCTCCAGAAGCCTCTCCTGGGCTGTCTCAAAGCGCTGGTCCAGGCTGGAGGCTGTTTTCTGCACCAGGTTCCAGATCAGGTAGTTGTTCAGGACGCTGTGGGGCAGAGGGATGTTTCGTGTGGCCATGAGACCAGCGCATGCGGGATGTCCTATGCCCAAATGGGGTCCCTGGGGATGCTCACCTCCTGTCGGTGCTGTTGATGAGCTCAGAGACCTGCTGAAGGTAGGCGTCCCCATACACCACTACGGGCTCCGTCTCAGCCAGCTCCAGTGGGGCCAGTGCATAGGAAAGGTAATCCAGCCAGTCGATGGCAGGGGCAAGGACCTGCAGGGGCATGGGGACATGGTTCTGCACTGCTCTTCCTGGGAGTTCCAATGTCCCCCACCACTCCAAATCTGTTTTCTGCCCCAAACAGCGGCTCCTTGTTGCTTCCACAGCTGCAGGACAAGGGATGTCCACAGAGCTCCCCAAATCCCAGTGATGGTGGGGTGAGCACCGCACTGCAGCACCTCCGCATGCTGGGCTGCCCAGGGTGTGCTGAGCATGGCCCCACACTGCACAACCTCCCTTTGTGTCCCAGACCCAGGGAG
This sequence comes from Centrocercus urophasianus, assembly GCF_019232065.1. Classification (NCBI taxonomy): domain Eukaryota; kingdom Metazoa; phylum Chordata; class Aves; order Galliformes; family Phasianidae; genus Centrocercus; species Centrocercus urophasianus. Next base: position 10,160 of record NW_024884583.1, read on the forward strand.
TGCATGCCCACCTGCAGCTCAGCAATGCTCATCTTGTGGTAGATCTTCTCATCATCCCGCCGCTCAGCCTGTGGCACGGTGATGTTGGCCAGCTGCGTCTCAAAGTCCAATACCTGCTGCATCTGCAGGTGGGTGGGCTCCTTGGACCCCCCCAGCAGCATGCCAAGCTCCACCATGTAGTCCAGGTATGCAGTCAGGACCTGGTGAGAGCCCAAGACACATCTGCAGTTCTCCTCTGCCCATGTGTTACTGGTTTGGCCACCCCATGCCACCTCTGAAAGGCTCAGACCTGCTGCCCCCCCTGGATCTGCTGTCCCTGAGCCCCCAGCTCCTTGCAGCGCTCCTGGACTCACCTTCTCATTGGCAGTCTTGTTCAGGTAGTAATCCCGAGATGGAAGGAAAAGCCCTGACTGGTCCACCTTGGGGACAGAGGGGCAGCATGGGCATCGCATACGTCCCAGTGCCCCCAGTGTCTGCTTCCTCCAATGCCCACCTGGATGATGTTGCTGTTGGAGCTCTTGGAGTCTGCACCCACATAGACGGTGAAGAACGGTGTTGCTCGGTAGGTGCCTGACACCATCTTCAGCACCTCCATGAAGCTGCTCTGGTTCCAGGAGCCAGTGATGTTCCATCCGCCGATCTGCCACCAAATGGCACCAGGAGGTGTTTGTCACCCAGTGCTGTGTGGAAGGCTCCAGGACTGTCCCCAGGGCTGAGCCCTTACCTTGTCAATGAGCTCCATGAGGGGCTGGGAGCCCAGCTCCTCAATTCTCTGCTCCTTGAGGCAGGACAGGTAGTAGCGCTGCGTCTTCCTCTCTGCCTCGCTGCTGGAGTTGAAGCTGGAGTTCTCTGCGGGATACTACAGCTCAGCCCAAATCCTTCTGCTAGCACCCTCAGACAGCCTTCAACCCCCCCATGCCCACCAAGGAGGTGCTTCATGATGGCCTGGTTCTGGTCCCAGATGCTGTTGAAGGTGCTCCACTTGGAGCGCCCATTGGGCAGCGGGTTCCTTTTGATCCAGCCCCCACACGAATACTGGTAGAAGTCCTGGCAGGGGTCGGTGTCTGTGTCCAGGGCCTCCAGGATCTTGCTGGCCACCCGGACACAGGCATCCGTCAGGCACATGGTGTGGGAGGGATCTGTAGGGGAAGACATGCTGGGAGGAAAACTGAGGAACAGAGTGGGACTGCTCCTCGAGGTGGGTACAGCACCCAGCAACCTGCTGTCCCCAGGAGGGGCGATGCCATTTCTACCCCAGCGTGGCGGTCTCCTACCTCTGCTGTACTGGATGGCCAGAGCCACGATGGTGATGCCGAGCAGCAGAGCCAGCGTGACGGCGACGGTGCAGAGCACCAGCTCCAGCTGGGAGCGTGAGGCCAGGCGGCTCAGCAGCGGCCCCGTCCCCTTCTGGAACCCCACCTGGGCAGGAGGCAGGGGCTGACATCACATCGACTCCCCAGACTGCTCCCAGGTGCCCTGGCTTGGCTGTGGGGCATGGGGACCAGATGGGGATTAAGCTTGGAAACAGCCACACTGAAACCAGTGCATCCCTTGCGGATGAGCCATTTGTGGATGCTGGTGCACCCCCCCCGCCTTGAGCTGCAGGGAAGGGGAACACTCTCTGCTGCATTTTGGCTGCCTCCCAGCACATCATCTAGGGACAGCCAAGGCTGGCCGGGTTCCCGGCCCCACTCCTGCTGCAGGCTGGGGCTGCAGGAAAGGGGTCCCAAGCAAAACAGGGGGACTGGGGCATAGCTCACCTCCACGCTGTCAGGGGAAGCGCTGCCATCCCCCGCTGGCTCCGGCCCCTCTTCCTCCTGCAGCGTGGCATGCTTGTAGTCAGGCATCTGAGGGGGGGAAAGAAGGCTGGGGGGGCTGCACCCCACTCCCCCCTCTGCCTCCTACAGCAGGTGCATGGGGGGGACAGGATCTCCCCCAGAAGCCGGCCCCATCCCCGGTTCACCCTGGGGAGTGCAATGAGGGATGCTGGTGGGGGCCTTGGGGGCCCAAGCATCCCTGCGTGTCACCATGGCAACAGCAGCATCACCCCGCTGACAGGTGCCATATCACCACGGAGATGCACTCCCTATCTCCTGGCAACCGTTGCTTAGTGCTGCTGCCTCGCCCCTCCCCCCCACCTGGAACTTTCCATGCAGATGTGCACTAGTCTGAAACATCTGGGAGCCCTCTCCCCTTCCCCCCACCCATGCAGGGCAGGGTGCAGGGATCCAGGGGAACAGGGGTACCACCGGGGCATCAGCTGGTTGCAAAGGACCAGTGACACTGGTGAGACGGGGACCCTTTTGCATTAGAGTGGGGGGGGGGGCAGCCCTACTGCTTGCACTCTCCCTACCACGGAGGCTGCAAAGGGCTCAGCTAACGGGGAGGGATGGGGGGGATTGAACTGGAGGAAGGAGCAGGGTGCTTTGGTATAGAGTTTCTGGGTATGCACTATCCTTAGGCTTCAGAGTTAACGCCTGGGTGGGCTGCGGCTCAGCCTCCATCTGCGCAGTGCTCTCTGCAGTGCTCAGGGGCATGAAGATGCTGGGGTGTGCGTGGGGGGGAAGGATAAGCGCTCTGCTCCCCACTCCCAGCTCTCCTGCCCATCACTGGAACCCAGGGAGGTTGCTAAGCAGGGGGGGTTCCATCACTGTGGGGTGGTGGCATTGGACAGGCTGGTATGTGGGATTGGGGCAGGCTAGGTGCCCCAATCTGCCGCGGTGCCCCATGTCACCTCCAGCCCCATCTCTCCTGGCACACTGAGGCTGAGGCAGGACCCAGCCTATGGGCTTCTCCTTCCCCATCCATGGAGGAAATACCCCCCCCCCCAGCCCCGGGGCTTGCTGTGGGGCAGCAACCACAAGCTCCAGGTGTGCTCCCTGCTCTGGCACAGCGAGGGGCTGTGGTTCAACCCGAGCTGCCCCATTTCTCCCAGCGGGGAGGTCCCTTTGCCCCTCTCCCCTTGCCGCCGTGAGGATCTCCCCCAGCTTCCTCATCCTACGGGCTCTCAATCCCCTTTCTCCCCCCTGCTCCTTCCCCCCGGATCCCCCCCGCAGCCCTCCCCATCTCCCGCAGCTCTCCAGCCCCAGCACGCGGGCTGTCCCCGCGCCCCCCCCATCCTGTCCCCTGTGTCCCTCCCTGCCGACACTCACGGCGTGTCCGAGCTCCTGCAGGGCCACGTTCATCCTGGCCATCCCGCCTAGCTCCGCTCCCCGCCCGGCCCGCGCCGGGCCCCCGCCGCCGCCGCAGCGCCGCCTGCCTCCTCCATGGCCCGGCACCGGCACCGGGAATAGGTCCGGGAGTTGGAGCGGCGCCGGGCAGGGATGGATGGAGCCGCCGCAGAGGGAAGGGGCCGGGGTTTGGGGATCAGCGGGGTGCGGCCCGTTGGCACCGCGGGGTGGGGACGGCTGGGACCGGCGCCCCCAGGGGTGGCTGGAGCGGGGGCACCGCTCCGCCCGGCCCCGCCGCCGAGGTGACCGCGAGGGGCAGCGCCCTCCGCGCACACGGGCGGAGCCCCGGCACCGGTACCGCACCGGGCTCGGGTGCGGTCACAGCGATGCGCACAGAGGGACTGGCACTGGGTTCACCACCGGGGACACGCACAGCCGCACCGCTGCCGTGCCGCACGGCACGGCCGCCCACACGGTGTCACGCACGGTGTCACGTACAGCCACAGCCGCCCACGGCAGTGGTGGCTCAGGCAGCGCCGTACGGGTTGGGAAAGCGGTGCATCCCGGCGACGCCACCCCCGGGTTCCAGCGGGCGGGTGGCTGTACCGGCGGGCACAGTGCTGCACGCCTCTGTGTGTGTCATGCGCGTCCGGCAGCGGTTCCTCGCGTGTCACTGCTTCGCCGGCAGTGATCCCCGCTAGGGTCCCCGTCCCCGTGTCCCTAAGTCCCCATCCCGTCCCATCCCCGCCACCGCCGCGCCCCACGCCGCGCCTGTCAGCACTCGGCGCTGCACCACACGGGGAGCGCCCACTCAGCCCCGCCCGTCGCTCCGCCCACTCCAACCCACGGCAACGCCCGGCGGGCGCGAGGTAATGACGTCACGAAGACGACGGGCTGCGATTGGCTGCGGGCGCGGGCCGGGCGCAGGCGCAGAGCGCGGCCGGTGTGCGGCGGAGCGAACATGGACGCGGGCGGCGGCGGCGGGCAGAGCCGGGTGCAGGGCGGGCCGGGGTCGGGTGGTGATGAGAAGCCCACGCCGCTGTGGGGCCGGGACCGTCGGGATCCGCCCGCGGGGCCCGAGAAGGAGCAGGAACTGGTGAGCGTCGCCCGGGGAGCTGAGTCACGGGGGGGGCGGTGGCGTCATCGGGGCTCCCTCCGGCCGCGTGACGTCGCCGGGGCGAGGGGCTCCCGCCGTGACGTCATGTGGTGACACAGCCTGGGGGGTTCCGGCGTTCACTGTCATCGTGGTAGGGGCCCCGCGGGTGGCTCTCTGCTATTAAGAGGAGGAACGCTGGTGTCCGTGCGCTGGGGTGCCCCTAACTGAATTTTCCCCCCCCCCCCCCGGCAGTCGGAGGAGGACAAACAGCTGCAGGATGAGCTGGAGATGCTGGTGGAGCGCCTTGGGGTGAGTGCGTGCCCCTCAACCTGCAGAACGGGGGGGAAATCCACTGAGCCAGAGCCCTGTGGGTACTCAGAGTTGTGCTCGGTGGGTGGCTTTCTGTTCACTGTGCCACAGCCCTGACTTTAGACCCGCAGGGTGGGGGACTGCCCTGTTCTGTGTTTGGAGCGGCACTGAGCCCAGAAGTAGCACCTCATGCACTTCCTGATGGACCTCTTCCATGTGCAGGAGAAGGACACATCTCTCTACCGCCCGGCACTGGAGGAGCTGCGCAGACAGATCCGTTCCTCAACCACCTCCATGACCTCTGTCCCTAAGCCCCTCAAGTTCCTCCGACCACACTATGGCAAGCTGAAGGAGATCTATGAGAACATGGCTCCTGGGGAGAACAAGGTGAGCGCGGCCATCCTGTGGGGCTGTGACTTGCCACATCCCTGCCTTTGCCCCCTGTGGGGCGGGAAGGGTACTGTTTTCTGGGGTGCACTCAATCCCCTGTGAGTCTGAAGCTCTGGCTCTCTGTCCCCAGCGCTTTGCAGCAGACATAATTTCTGTCCTGGCTATGACCATGAGTGGGGAGCGTGAGTGTCTGAAGTACCGCCTAGTGGGCTCTCAGGAGGAGCTGGCATCGTGGGGGCATGAATATGTCAGGTGAGCCTGGCTGGGAATGGGGCTTGGGGTGGACAAGGACAGCTGCCTCACATCCCTGGGGCTGCGTGAAGCTGTTTTCTGTGGTGGTGATGTCCCCTTCTCCCTGCAGGCACCTGGCAGGGGAGGTAGCCAAGGAGTGGCAGGAGATTGATGAAGCTGACAAGGCGCAGAGGGACACGCTCCTCACCCTGGTCAAGGAGATCGTCCCTTACAACATGGCTCACAATGCAGAGCACGAGGCTTGTGACCTGCTCATGGAGATCGAGCAGATGGACATGCTGGAGAAGTACATCGATGATAACGCCTACTCGAAAGTGTGCCTCTACCTGACCAGGTGAGGGGCTGGTAGGGGCATCTGTCTGTCCCCTGGTGGGCTGAGGCTGCCCAGCTTCATTGTATGACACTCATCCTCACATGCATCTCCTCCTCAAAGCTGCGTAAGCTATGTCCCAGAGCCTGAGAACTCTGCTCTCCTACGCTGTGCTCTGGGCATTTTCCGCAAGTTCAACCGTTACCCTGAAGCCCTGCGCCTGGCTCTGATGCTCAACGACGTGGAGCTGGTGGAGGACATCTTCACCTCCTGCAAAGATGTGTAAGTAGAGACTGTCTCTACGCTGTGGGGGGAGCAGAGCTGAGTAGGATCCTGACACTGTCAGATGTGGCTGGGGGCTTGGGCAAGACTGTTGTCCCCAAAATAAAGATGAGCAGGAGCCAGTCATCTCTGGGCTGCTCTTGTATGCTTCTTGAGCAGGGTGGGCTGGGGTATATGTCTGCTGTTTGGCTAGCGTTAGGGCTGCTTGGGGGCTGGATGCTTTCAAAGCCTCTTCCCTCTGCAGGGTTGTCCAGAAGCAGATGGCCTTTATGCTGGGCCGCCATGGGGTCTTTCTGGAGCTGAATGAAGATGTGGAGGAGTATGAGGACCTGACTGAGATCATGTCCAACGTCCAGCTCAACAGCAACTTCCTGGCCTTGGCCAGAGAGGTAAGCACTGTGCTGGAGAAAGATCCCTCTGCTGCTCCAGGCTGGGATTTGCTCTGGCTGCCAGGCTTTGTGCTCTGTGCAAGACCTGGGGAGAGATCCCTTATCCCTATGAGCTCGGACAGACCTGGAGAAGCTGTCTTTGTAGACCAGCTGCTGTAATGTGTCTGTGGGAAGATAACCCCCTTTTCCCTTGTCTCTGTAGCTGGACATCATGGAGCCTAAAGTACCAGATGATATTTACAAAACCCACCTGGAAAATAATCGTAAGAGCTGATGTTTTGACCTTGGCTGTCTCTGGATAGAGCAGACCCCATTGTCTGTGGTGGGCTTTGGCTTCTCCTTCCCTGTGGCCTCACCCTTGCCTGACATGGGACAGCTCTGCAGTGGGAAGCTGGCTTGCCTCACTCTGATCTTCCTCCCCAGGGTTTGGGGGCAGTGGATCCCAAGTGGACTCAGCTCGGATGAATTTGGCCTCCTCCTTTGTGAATGGCTTTGTGAATGCTGCATTCGGCCAAGACAAGCTGCTGACCGATGATGGCAATAAATGGCTATACAAGAACAAGGACCATGGTGAGGGCTGCAGCTGTCTGTGTGCTTGGGGTTGTGACCCTTTTTGGGCCCTGCTGAAAGCGAGGCAGTTGGGTACAGTTCTGCTGTGTCCCCAGCCAGCAGGCTGGTCACACTGACTTGGTCTTTTCTCCCTGGGAACCAAAGGGATGTTGAGTGCTGCAGCTTCATTGGGCACTATACTGCTGTGGGATGTGGATGGGGGCCTCACACAGATCGACAAATACCTCTATTCCTCAGAAGATTATATTAAGGTGAGTGGCACTGATCTCAGCCCCGTGCTTACTTGGTAACAACCAGCATGTCTTGGGAGCAAGTGTCACCCATGGGGTGATGTGAGTCACTGGCTGGCAGGGAGCTCCATGTGGTGGCTGGCTCATAATGGTGCCTTTGTCTCGTAGTCGGGTGCCCTCCTGGCCTGTGGCATCGTCAACTCAGGAGTGAGGAATGAGTGTGACCCTGCCCTGGCCCTGCTATCCGACTACGTCCTCCACAACAGCAACACCATGCGGATCGGAGCCATTTTTGGGTAAGGGTCTGCCCTGGCCTCCCTGGCTGTGTGGGGTGATGCAGCCATCCCTGACTTTCTTCTGGGCTCTCCATAGGCTGGGGCTGGCCTACGCGGGCTCCAACCGTGAGGATGTACTGACTTTGCTGCTGCCAGTGATGGGGGACTCCAAGTCCAGCATGGAGGTAGGGAGCAGAGCAGGGTGTGCCACACGAGTCCCTGACAGCTCCTGGAGATACTGGAGCTGGTTTGGGCTCTGCATGTCCTTGTGTGATGTACTGTGCTCTGAGAGCGTGGCTCCCTCCCCAGGTGGCTGGTGTGACTGCCCTGGCCTGTGGCATGATATCCGTGGGCTCTTGCAATGGGGATGTCACCTCCACCATCCTCCAGACCATTATGGAGAAGTCAGAGACGGAGCTGAAGGACACCTATGCCCGGTGGCTGCCACTTGGCCTGGGCTTGAACCACTTGGGTAAGGAAGGGCCACACTGGTGGTCCTGTGAGCTGGGATTGTGAGCATACCGTGGGTATCCTGAGCTCTGTGCCTCTCCGCAGGCAAGGGAGAGGCCATTGAGGCCATCCTGGCAGCACTGGAGGTTGTGTCGGAGCCGTTCCGCAGCTTTGCCAACACGTTGGTGGACATCTGTGCTTACGCTGGTGAGTTGAGCTGATCAAGGCTGAGGGAGGTGAGAGCAGGACCTGGCCTTCCTTCTGCTCATCCTTGCTCACTGCTGACCCCACAGGTTCAGGGAATGTCCTGAAGGTACAGCAGCTTCTGCACATCTGCAGTGAGCACTTTGACTCCAAGGAGAAAGAGGAGGACAAGGACAAGAAGGACAAAAAGGAGAAAGAGAAGAAAGAGAGCTCAGCTGACATGGGGGCACACCAAGTAGGGAAACCATGGCTGGAACCTGCAGCCCAGACGTAGGAGCTGCCCTGTGTGGGGACGGTATCCTCTGCTCTCACTGGAGCAGAGGATACAGCTACAGTCCAGCTGGGCTGTAAGAGGTTGAGTTTGGGGTTGGTGGTCCCTGCCTGGCACTCAGTACTGGTGTCCCTGCAGGGTGTAGCAGTGTTGGGCATTGCACTTATTGCCATGGGTGAGGAGATCGGCGCCGAGATGGCCCTGCGCACGTTTGGTCACCTGGTGAGTAACAGTGGGGGGACAGTGTGGGGCTGGGAAGGGACCCGGATGAGGAGGGCAGATCTCTCACACCTTGGCCTTGCTGAGCTGGGTTGTGGATGCCCCACCGTGCCCTTGCCCCTGCCTGGGGTTTAATTCCCTCTCTACCCCCGTTCCATGCAGCTGCGGTATGGGGAGCCCACCCTGCGTCGTGCTGTGCCCCTGGCCCTGGCGCTCATCTCTGTCTCTAACCCCCGACTCAACATCCTCGACACCCTCAGCAAGTTCTCCCATGATGCTGACCCCGAAGTCTCCTACAACTCCATCTTTGCCATGGGCATGGTGGGCAGTGGTAAGCCTGGGTGGCAGCTTATGAGTCAAGGGGGTGGCCTGAAGACTGGTGCCCCAATCTCTGAAGGCTTGTGTCCCAATCCCTGCCTTCTCCAGGTACCAATAACGCTCGGCTGGCTGCTATGCTGCGGCAGCTCGCCCAGTACCACGCCAAGGACCCCAACAACCTCTTCATGGTGCGGTTAGCCCAGGTGATGATCCCACGCTTGTGGTTGGGAAGAGGCAGGGGGGCAGTGGGACGGGGGAGCTACCGTGTGCTGCCCCACTACGTGCTCACATGCTTTCTGTGCCACACCAGGGCCTGACCCACTTGGGCAAGGGGACACTCACCCTGTGCCCCTACCACAGTGATCGCCAGCTCATGAGCCAGGTGGCTGTAGCTGGACTGTTGACCGTCCTCGTGTCCTTCCTGGATGTGCGCAACAGTGAGTAATGCGTGCTTAACCACCGCCCCAGCACCCCTCCATCCCACACCCACGCTCTCGCTTTCATCCCCTTCCAGTTATACTGGGCAAGTCTCACTACGTCCTCTACGGACTGGTTGCTGCCATGCAGCCCCGCATGTTGGTCACCTTTGATGAGGAGCTGCGCCCTCTGCCCGTGTCGGTCCGGGTTGGACAGGTAAGGGGGCAGCTGGAGCCTAGTGTGAGTAGCTGGAGTTCTATCCCCGTATCTCTTCCTCTCTCACTTTGCTTCTCCCCTGCAGGCTGTGGATGTGGTGGGCCAAGCAGGCAAGCCCAAAACCATCACTGGCTTCCAAACACATACCACACCTGTGCTGCTGGCACATGGTGAGCGGGCAGAGCTGGCCACCGAAGAGCATGTGCCCGTGACACCCATCTTGGAGGGATTCGTCATCCTGCGCAAGAACCCCAACTATGATGTTTGAGCTAGGGGGACTGGGGCTTGGGAGCTGGGGCTAGGCAGTGTGGGCTAGGGGGGAAGGATGACTGGTTTTTTTTTGTTTTTGTTTTTTTTTAATTTGTTACGGGAAGATGAGGAAATAAAGTATACATATACTGATAGTGCTGTGCTATCCTTGAATTCTGATCCTCTCTTGCTCGTGGAGGGCTCTTAATGCCCTGTAAGTGCCCTGGGGGTTTTAATAGTTTCATAGCTGCTCTGGTGCTGCAATTGCTCTGGGATACGGAGGGGGGGCGTCGGGGAAAGATTTTGGGGAAGAGGAAAACCCTGTCCTGCTTCCAAATCAGCTGGGTTGGTGTCATGAACGGGTGCTGGAGTTCTGGAGAACTTACCCTGGCCTGGGTACCCCGTGGTGGATGGGTACCGGGGGCTCGCGAGGCTATAGCTCGCTGGCTATCCCAGCGGGCCCTGGCCGCGTCCCAGCCTTCGCTGTTCCCGTGCCTCCCGATGCCTGCTGCCAGCCAGCCGGGCACCCTGCCAGGGCCTGGGGTGCCGCGAGGCTACTCGAGGACACGGGGGGGAGTTGGCTGAGGCGGGGGTAGGCCGCGCCAGGCTGGGGATGATGGCACCGAGAGCGGCGTGCCCGTGCAGGGAAGGTCCGAGGATCACGGCGGCGGCGCAGGCAAGCACCTGGACCGCGTGCTCCCGCGGAGGGCGGGGCTCCCGCGCAGAGCGGGCGTGCCCGGCGAGCCCCGCCCCTCTGCTCCCTCCCGTCACGTGACATAGGAGTCACGTGCCGCGGGCGGCTCCCGAGGCGGCTTCAGGCGCGGCGGACGTCGCCCCGCCCCCCGCCCCTCCCCCCGGCGGCGCGCCCGGCCCCGCCCCTGCGCGCGGCGCGGCTCCGGAAATGGTCGTGCTGCGCTGCGCTGCGGCTGCGTCGGGCCGCGCGCGCTGAAGGAGACTGAAGGTA